>NC_058403.1:63836298-64087288 GCF_002201575.2 Neomonachus schauinslandi | reverse complement strand
CTCTCTCTCTCTCTCTCTCTCTCTCTCTCTCTCTCTCTCTCTCTCTCGTTCTCTCTGTCTCAAATAAATAAATAAAAAAAAATCTTTAAAAAAAAAAAGTGTGAATTCCTTCACTCCTTTTCTATGTTCAAACAAATATGTAGTTATTTTCTATTTCATATGTAAATGAGATCATATAATACCATTTACTCTGTTATTTGTTTCATTTTATTTGTTATGTACATTATTCTACATATATAAATTTAATTGATCCAATTTCTTATTTTTAATAGCTATTTAATATTTCTTTGTAGAAGTTCCATAATTTTTCCTGTTATTTCTGTATTGATAGATATTCCAGTTTTCACTCCAGCTTTTTTTTTTTTACACAAATTATGGCACAGTAAACATCTTACATTCATCCTTACACTTGGTTTCCATTTTCATAGGAAGATTCCCCAAACTGGCATTTCTGGGTCAAAGGGAATGCACACAATTTTACTTCTCACTGTGAGTCTCCCCTATAGCAATTGTTTCCCTCTCTTCTTTTGTCTTCCTCTCCCCTCTCCCACCGCCTTTCTCCTGGGGAGCCTGTGTCTTTAGGCAGGAGAGCCCTGCAGTGAGAACTCCTCCTTGCCAAGTGTGGATTATATTAGCTCAGTGGGAAACGGGGTCTGCAGTGTCTTGGTTGCATTGTATCTCTATTGCTTCTGGTTGGCCAGACTGTTTACAGTTCCTCTTGCTCATTTATTCCTTACTGTGGATTATACATGGTCTTCGTCTGGGGCAGGAGCAGTGTGATCAGTTGGGGGGGGGTCGTTTTTAGAGAAAATAGGCTGTTACAAGGCTTTCTCACAACACCATATCTGTTATGTTCCCTTTTATACCTTTTCTTTATTTCTTTATGCCTTTTCTTTAATAGTGGAATTGAGAAAAGTTCTTAGATTCTATCCCAGTTGTTTCCCCTCTATTTTGAGGGATTTGGGTGTGGGGAGTTTTATGAGTATATAGGCAATCTACTACAACTGATTACTTGACATGAGGATAATTAGTTAAGAAGGTAGGGGTCGTGGAGCTTAAGGATCAGTGCCAAGCAACAGATGTGAACATTTTTAAACAAATGATTTTAACAAATGTTTTAGGAGTGAACTTCCCAGCACTACTTGGCTTTCATTTTTAGTTTTGCTCTTGTTTGGATGTAAAACTGTAATCTGGTCCACCAGACCAGAGAGGAGTGGGATTCCCACCACACCAGGACTGGAGAAAAATAGCAGAGAAGCACGAAGGGAAGCTGGTGAGTACAAACAAGTGAAATACAAAATGCAAACTAACAAAATAGTAAGAAGTAAATGAGATTTTAAAACCCTCAGATAAAGGCTGCTGTGTGACCAGGGCCCTGTGAGCTTATAGACACTTTATAGAAATTTGTGATCTCTAGTTCTTATTAGAAACCCAGCTGTGAGTCTGTGTTCAGAATGCAAATGTTAGCTAAATAGGGGAAAAGAAATGCTGAAGTTTTGTGGCAGACATTTTGCTATTGGCACCCATAACACATGCTGCAACTTTTACTCAATAGCTTTGAAATGGATTTCTATGCCCTAGACTGAAAACTAAAGGAAGAAAAGAAAACCAGAATAGAAGTTATTGCAATGAATTTCTTAGGAGAAATTTTAACTTTAGTTTGAACATGTATAAAGCTGTAGAATAAGCATTAGCCTTTGTGTTAATACATACTTTTATAGAAACTTTTAATTTTCAAATACACACTGACCAGTAATAATGATAGTAAAACCAGTCCCTGTAATAGGTTTGTCTTTTATAACTTAAGAATTCTGTAATGTATCTTAATTGGTCTCATCGTTAATAGTAAGGGTAGTTATACTGTTTGCACTATCATTTGTGTCTGTAAAGATTATCTTTAAACAGTTGGGTCTTGTCAGTAAAAAAGATTTTAAGGTTAAACATGTTACAAGGCATTAAGCATCTGGCTGTGATGGATTATCTGGTAGTAGACTGCTGCTCCCATAGAGGACATCTAGAAAAGCTAGATTTTATTTTATTTTTTTGATATTTTTAAAGATGTTTTATTTATTTATTTTAGAGATAGAAAGAGAGTGAGAGAGAGAGCAAGTGGGGGGAGGAGGATTAGAGGGAGAGAGACAAGCAGACTCCTGCTGAGTGTGGAGCCCGGCACAGGGCTCAATCTCACGACCCTGAGATCATGACCTGAGCCAAAATGAAGTCGGACGCTTAACTGACTGAGCCCCCCCAGGCACCCTGAAAAGCTAGATTTTTAAAATTTAGTTGAGTTTGTAAAAGACCTACTAAGGCAACCAGACCTTGAGAGCTAAGACCTCATAAAGAAGAGAAACTCAGTGAGTGTCCCACATACTAGATTGCTTTTCCCTTGAGACATTTACTTTTTACTAAGTAGCAGGTGAGGAGGAGCTAAGAACCCAAGCAAAAAGCAGCTGCTAAGAGTCAGAAAACCTGAGCAGAACATTCTACAGCCTGATGAGAGAGACCGGATTATGGAAAGAAGAGACAGAGAATTAGCCTAATGATCTGAGCAATTTTCCTTCCAAGTTGTTCACCAGTTTATAAGTAGCACAGACCAAGAGATAAACAAGCCAAACAGAAAGCAGATGCTTAAAAAAACATGACAATGAGCACAAAGGCTAAGAATGGAGATATGGAAGTATATTGTTATACTACATGTGAAATGATATGGTATCATCTGAAGATAGACTATGACAAATTAAGATGTATCTGTAAACACAAAAACAATCACAAAGAAAATAAAACAAAGACGCATAGCTAATAAGCCAATAAAGAGATAAAATGGAAACATAAAAATATTCAGTTCGCCTATGAGAAGTCAGAAAAGGAGGAAAAAGGGGACAAGGAAGAGATGAGATAAATAAAAAACAACAGCAACATAATATATTTAACTTAAATATACCAATAACTACTTTAGATGTAAATGATCTCAACACCTTAACTAACGGTTGAGGATTTAAGAAAAAGATAGGATTTTAAAAAAAGCAAAGCCACCAATATACTATGTACAAGAAACACACTTCATATATTATGACACCAATAGATTAAAGGATGGAAAAGATTTACCATGCTAACACACTAATCAAAATATAGATTGCAGCACAAAGAATATTACTATAGATAAAATCATTTCATAATGATAAGGTAGTCAATTCATCAAGAAGACATAACAATATTAAACATTTATGCACCTAACAACAGAGCTTCAAAATACATGAAGTAGAAATGGTATGACTTCAAAGAGCAATTGACAAATTCATAGTTGTAGTCCAAAATTTTCTTTTTTTTTTTAATTTTATTTATTTATTTGCTTAGAGTGTGAGCACGGGGAGGGGAAGAGGGAGAAGAAGAGAGAGAATCTCCAGCAGGCTCCGTGCTCAGCAGAGCTGCCCTTGGGGCTCCATCGCACCACCCTGAGATCATGACCTGAGCCCAAATCAAGAGTTGGATGCTCAACCAACTGAACCACCCAGGCACCCCTCTAGTTCAAAATTTCATTGACTTTTTCTCAGTAATGTATATAACAAGAAGACAGAAAATAATTAAAGATATGGAAGAAGAAGCCAACAGAATCATCTTGACCTCATTGATCTTTATAGAGCACTATTCCTCTCAACAACGAAATGTTCATTCCTTTCAAGTGCACACGGAATATTTAGATGGACCATATTCTAGGCCATACAACAATTCTCAGTACATTTAAAAGGATTCAAGTCATACAAAGTATGTTCTTGATCACAATAGAATTAGTTAAGAAATCAATAACAGAAATCATCAAATATTTGGAAACTAAATAATACACTTCAAAATAGCTCATGAGTCAAAGAAGAAATCAAAAGGGAAATTGGAAATGATCAAAAGTAGTACTTAGCTGAAAATTTATAGTACTTGAGGGTTTGTAAGAAGAAAAGTCTCAAATTAATATTCTCAGCTTCCATCCTAAGAAACTAAAACAAAAAGAGCAAATGAGACCCAAAGTAAGCACAAGAAAGTAATAAATATCAGAGCAGAAATCAATAAAATAGATAACAAAAAACCAGTAGAGATCAATGAGAGCAAATGTTGATTGATTGTTACTATCAATAAAATCAATAAGCCTCTAGCCAGATTGATAGGATGAAAAGAGAGCAGACACAATTTACTAATGTTATGAATTAAAGAGGTGACATCACTATAAATTCTACAGATATTACAAAAACGTTATCTGAATAATTCTATCAACTTAGATAAAATGAACAGATTCCTTGAAAGAGAAAAACTACCAAAGTTCATTCAAGAAATATTAGAGAATGTGAAAGCCCACATCTATTAAAGAAAGTCTCAGCAAACTAGGAAGAGAACTTCCTTGCAGACAATCTCTCCTTTGCTGTCCTGCCTGGTGCTTCTTTGCAGTGTTTTCAGTAAACTTCTGTCCCCTTTGTTCTGCCTTGGGTGAATTCTTTCACAACCCACACCACCAGTCTTCACCCCTTCGGGTCCCCCCACATTGGGTGGATCCCATATGGGGACCCTCTGCCAGCCTAGGACTTTCCTTGAATTCTCTGGGAATTTCTTGGGACTTTCCCTCAGTGGACTGACTCCAGTACTCCTTGGGAAAATGACAGCCTCTGGCAGAGGTTATACCTTGGTGAGGATACAAAACCCCAGGGGGGAACCAGCGGGACTGCCCTTGCCCAGAAGAGTGAGGGATTTCCCCTCTTGCCCTTCTGAGGGATCCTTCCCTCTCTCTCCTTTCTCTTTTCAGCCCTTCAGAGGTCTAACCCTAGTACTCCTCAGACAACTGAAGATCTCTAGCCAGGGCAGCTCCCCATGTGGTCTAAAGGTTTGAGGGTGAACAGGTCAGACTGCCCATGCCTGTGAAGGCAAAGGACCCTTTCCTCTCCTCTCCTACTCCATCCCCCTGAGGTCTCCATTCTCAACGTGGGCAGCAGTTGGCAGTGGAAGCTCATCCAGGGTGAATCCACACACATTATGGACTCAGTTGGGACCCTTTCCTGACACTGGCTGACTCTCAGTCACCTTGCTTCTTTCAGCCTCCCCCCCACCCACTTTTTTCCTTTGTTCCTGCAGATCCAGCCACCATCTTGATCTACAGGCAAAATACGTTCCTACCCATCTGAGTGAATCCAGCAATTCTATATACAACTTATGATTCAACAAGGATCCCAGCCCATACCATCAGAGGGTCCCCTCCCCCTAAATCCCATGGACCTGGCCATCAGGGAATTTCATTCACATTGCCTGTCAGCATGTTAATATAATACCATGCTCTGGTCTATAACTGCACAGAACCCCTGAGGGACTGACAAGTTTAAGTAGGGACAGCATGCCCCCTGTCCAGCATGAAGCAACTGCTGAAGATGAGACCTTCGCCCAAATGCCAAAGATTTGTTGTTGTTGATCTGTCAAAGGGGAATGTAGAGGCTACTTTTAGGCAACAGGTTTGAGCAATGGAAACCTAAGTAAAAAGCCCACAGTGACCACTGGGCTGAATACAAACAGGCTCATTAGGCAACCCACCTCAAAATATCCATAAGCCTAGCTGACCAATGGGATACTTACAACCAGCTACAGGAAGATTCCATATGTTCCCATATCCTCCTCAGTCTGCCCCTTAATTAGAGCCCCCACTCCGACTGCCTCATGGCAGACAGTCTCCTTTGCGTCCTGCCTCTACTCCCTTGCAATAAACTTCTATCTCCATAAATAAACAAACAAATAAAAGAACCTCCTTAACCTCATAAAGGGAATCTATGGAAAACTTGCATCTAGCATTATATTTAATGATAAAAGACCAAATACTTTCTCCCTAAGATCAAGAAAAAGAGAAAGATGACTTCTCTTACTCATTCTATTCAGCATTGTCTTGGAGGTCCTAGCCAGTACAATAAGGTAAAAAAAAAAAATTAATAAATGAAAAGTTTGGAAAAAGAAATAAAACTACCTTTATTTGCATGTGACCTGATCATCTATATAGAAAAATCAATGGAATTTACAAAAGAGCTACTAGAACTATTAAATAAGTTTAGCATGGTTGCAAAATACAATATCAGTATACAGATATTAATTGTGGAGATATATGGTGTTAAACAATCATAATTGAAAGTAAAAAAAATTATAATCTAAAAAATATGAAATACTTAGGGGATAAATCTGATTAAAATTATGCAAGAGCTATACGTTGAAAACTACAAAACCCTTCTGAGAGAAAGAAAACCTAAGTAAATGGAGACATACACCTTGTTCATAGATGATATGAATTGAATGTTTATGTCCCCTCAAATTCATTTGTTGAAATCTAGTCCTCAATGTGATGATATTTGGAGGCAGGGCCTTTGGAAGATAATTAGGTCATGAGGATGGAGCCCATATAAATGGGATTAGTGCCCTTATAAGAAGAGGCCAGAGAGCTAGGTAACTCTCTTTCCATCATGTGAGGATACAAGTCAGCCATCTGTAAACTGGAAAAGGGCTATCACTAGAACTCAACCATGCTTGTACCATGATCTTGGACTTCAGCCAAGATCATGAGAAATAAATTTCTGTTGTTTTCTTTTTTTTATTCAAGTCAGTGTTTATTTGTTTATTTTTTTTTTAAAGGTTTATTTATTTGACAGAGAGAGACACAGTGAGAGAGGGAATACAAGCAGGGGGAGTGAGAGAGGGAGAAGTAGACTCCCCGCTGAGCAGGGAGCCCGATGCGGGGCTCGATCCCAGGACTCTGGGATCATGACCTAAGCCGAAGGCAGATGCTTAATGACTGAGCCACCCAGGCGCCCCTCAAGTCAGTGTTTTACTTGGTAAACATGTCTGAGACCATGCATCCCTGGCTGCTAAGCACCATGGCAGACAGGGCTAGAAAGGTAACAGCTTTATTTTGAGCAGGGGGCAAAGCCAAGGCAGCACTTTACAGCTACATTGTAACTAGATCCTGCATCTAAATTTCTGTTGTTTATAATCCACCCAGTCTATGGTATTTTGTTGTACCAGTTAAGCTGACTAAGACAAGGGGTAGAAGGCTCAATATTGTTAAGATGTTGATTTTCCCTGAGTTCATCTATAGATGTAATGCAATCCTAATCAAAATCCCAGATGCCCTTCTTATAGAAATTGATAACCTCATTCTAAAATTCATGTGGAAATATGCAGTATTTAGAATAGCCAAAACAACTTTGTTTTTAAGAAACAAAATTGGGACTTTTACTACCTGTTCATTATTTTAAATGCAAGAATGGTTTTACAGATGTATATACATGTCAAAAGTTATCAAATTGACACTTTTAAATATTGGCGGTTTATTATATGGAATTTGTAGCTCCATAGAGCTGTTTTTTTAAAAAGCTAATGGATGGGAAAATGAGAGTTAAAGAATACAATAAAAGGAACATAGAACAAGCTGGAAAAATAAAACAAATACTAACATAATAGATATTTAACTCATTTATGTCAATAATTATCTTAATAAAAATAATATTCTAATTAAATGAGAAAAATTATTGTATTAAAGAATAAACATATTAAAAATGATTATTAAAATATTTTAATTGCTGGGGCGCCTGGGTGGCTCAGTCGTCAAGCGTCTGCCTTCGGCTCAGGTCATGATCCCAGGGTCCTGGGATCGAGCCCCACATCGGACTCTCTGCTCAGCGGGAAGCCTGCTTCTCCCTCTCCCGCTCCCCCTGCTTGTATTCCCTCTCTCGCTGTGTCTCTCTCTGTCAAATAAATAAATAAAATCTTTAAAAAAAAATATTTTAATTGCTGACACAGTTTGTCATAGCCTTTAATATCTTAGTGAACCACACTTTATTTGTGGGTAGCCACAAAGAAATATTTGATTTATGAGAATAATATAAGGAAAAACTTAATTAAAAACTTTTCTCTCAACACCAAAAAAAAAAAGAAAAAAAGAAATCCAATTTAAACATGGGCAGAGGATCTTATTAGACGTTTTCCAAAGAAGACATATAGAGAACCAACAGACACATGAAAAGATGCTCAGCATCGCTTATCATCAGGGAAACTGCAAATCAAAACTAGAATTAGATATCACCTCACACCAGTCAAAATGGCTCATATCAAAAAGATGAGAAATGACATGTATTGGTGAGGACGTGGAGAAAAGGGAACCCTCATGCACTGTTGGTGGGAATGTAAGTTGGTGAAACCACTGTGGAAAACAGCATAGGGTTTCCTCAAAAAATTAAAAATAAATAAAATCTTTAAAAAAATAAATAAACATACCATATGATCCAGTAATACCTCTACTGGGTACTTACCCAAAGAAAATGAAAACACCCATTCAGAAAGATATATGCACCTCTGTGTTTATTGCAGAATTATTTACAATAGCCAAGATATGGAAGCAACTTAAGTGTCCATCGATAGATAAATGGATTAAAAAGATGTGCATGTATATATTTATACAATGGAATATTACTCAGCCATAAAAAGAATGGAATCTTGCCATTCATGATAACATGAAGGGAGCTAGAGGGCATTCTGCTAAGTGAAATAAGTCAGAGAAAGACAAATACCATACAATTTTACTTAAAACAAAACAAATGAACAAATAAAAAAAGCAGAAACAGACTCACCAAGACAGAAACCACCTGAGGGGGTGGGTGGGTAGGGGTGGTGGGTAGGAAGACAGGCAAAATGGGTGATGGGGAGTGGGAGGTGCAGGTTTCCAGTTATGGAAATCATGGGAATGAAAGATATTGCATAGAGAGTATATAGTCAATGGTATTGTAATAATGTTGTAGCTACACTTGTGGTGAGCATAGAATATAGAGTTGTGGAATCACTATGTTGTATGCATGAAACTAATGTAACATTGTATGTCAACTATACTTCAATAAAAACGAACAAAAACTTTCTTTTATCCCTGGCCTCAGCTGAGTTGTAGTTTGAAATGAGCCTCTTCACTTGGGATGATTGAGGTTTATGGGGGTGGTTGATGGGCTGCCTATGATTTTACATGTAAAATATTACATATTTGTATGTTTCTCAGGAGAGGGTCTATAGCTTTCATCAGTATCTCATGTCCAAAAAAATATTTAAGAATCGTTCAAAGAATGAAAAAAATGAGTGCTGTTTTAAGTGTCTAATTTCTTAATAGTACTTCTCTGAGATTAATTTCTAGTGAACAAGTCAAATGACTTGATCTATAAATGTGTACATGAGCCTCATCACAGCAGCTTGAAGTAACAAATTACAGGTTACTTCAAGGGTTTGTGTGATTTAAACTTTCATGAAAGCCCTGTATTTCCTTTAGTTGGACTACGATTCTCATGGTATGATTTCCACACCAGCAGCTGCAGCATCACCTGCGAATTTACTAGAAATGCAAATTCTCAGGACCTACTAAGTCAGAAACTCTGGAGATGGGGGCCAGCAATCTGTTTTTTAAGGAGCTCTCTAGATGATTCTGACGTACACTGAAGTTTGAGAACCACTGTGTTAAACTATACCTAGAAAAGCCCATTCTCTACCCCCTGCTTCCAAGCCAAGTTTAGGACAGTTTGTTAAGGAAGTGGCTGCAGAAGGGACAGTCTAGTTTGGTGGCTTATATTTTCCATCTCTTTATCCTCACAGAGCCAGAATTGCTCTCATACAAGTATACTGGGTTACGCAGCAACACTAAACAACAGTTTAGAGAAAATCAGTGTCTAACTGAAGGAATTTAGAGACACAGCATGAAAGTTCACTCATAAAAATTCTGACCAGGAGGGTTTTCAGAGAAGAGCCCCAGTAATTCCAAAGGCCTTGGATCTCTACTTCTTTTGAGGAGGAGAACATTCAGTCTCCCAAACTGATTGAACCTCAGAAACAAAGTTTTGTTTACCTTTTTCCAGCTGTGTGGCACCCTCACAAATGTCCTTTAAAGGAGTGCTCAGTATCACCACGGCTCTGTTTGCAAGGTAATAATCTAGAGTTCACTCAGCCTATGTTCTGAGAAGCCAAACGGAGAGATCTTAGCTGTAGCAGCATAAAACTTGAGCTATCCAAAACTAGCCTCTGAAATGTCAAATGATCATTCTCAGGTCCTTCTGTTACCTTCTGAAGCTTGATTTTTTATGACACCTTACTGTTTTGTTGAAGAATAATAGCATAGAGCACTTCACAGCAGTTCTCATTAAAGGAGGGCAGCCAAGTGGAATTCATTCTTGGCTCTTAATAGTTTTCAAATGAGAATTTTATTGCATATTAATGAGCATCAATTGACATTTGTGACTGGTTTTTATGGAAATCATGCATGTATAATTTGCATAATAGTACCTAAGTGCTTTTAGGTAACAATGCAACTCTGAGAAGTTGGTAAGGGTTTTAGTATGTTGTTTTTTGTGTTTTTTTGGTTTAATTCCCAGCTCCACTCCCTGGCAATAGTGTTGGAATATTAACAGGTCTCTAGGATCCGTCTGTAAGGAGTCTCTAAGATCTGTCTATAAGGCAGTAATTATTCACTGCTCAGTTTGTGTGGTTGTGCCAGCTTATACTGAGAGCATAGAGAGAGTCAGAAAAACACATCAGGGCAGGGTTCTAAAAGCAGGAGATGCTCCCACTGTAGTCAGAGAGGGGTGGTCTAGCCCTTCATAAATCAAACCTCCTGCTTCTCCTGAGTTATAGGAGTATCTAGACAGTCCTGAGGATTGTTCCTAGAAATCTAGGACTCCTATGCTCTGTGATGTTTTGTAAATGTCTCTGGGTCCACTTCAACAAATATATATTGATCGCCTACTGTGTACCAGGCACCGTGCTAGGTGCTAGAGCAAGGACACTTTGGCTTGTTCCCTGCTGCAACCTTAGCTCTTAGAACAGTGACTGTTGCATAATAATTGATCAATCAGTATTTATTGAATTAATGCAGATGGCCTCTACCACTGGGGATATATAATTCATTATTTTTTTTTTACAAAATCTGATTGTAAATATAGTATAAAGATCATTACTCATAATGTTAGAAGATTAATGATTCAGAACTTGGAATTCTGTTAGGATATTTAGAGAAACAAGAGTAACCTCAGTTATGCACCCTCAAGTCTCCTGTACAAATGACCCTTCTGTATCATGGAAATGAAATAAACCACTATTTATTGATGATCTAGTATGTATCAGTTATATTTGCATACATCCTATACATCATATGATTTAATCATCAGCAAAACCTATGAGGTGTAGATAGTATCTTCATTTCATTGAGGAGGCAGCTAAGAATTGGAGATGTGACTAACCTAAGGCACCACAGTTAGAAAGTGATGTAGTTGAGACTTAAATTCAGCCTCAGCTTTGTTCATTTCAGTGCCACTTATTACTGCCAATGGTCCTAGGATATGTGAAGTGAAACCAAACTCCCAAGTACTGGGATGGAGGGTTGAATTGGCCTGAGGGCCCTGGGATGTGCCCAGTATTCAGTTGACCTATGTTTATAGTAAACTTACTACTTACAACACTGTTTCCTATATCCTGTGGGGGACCCAATCTAGTAGCCAGTCTGATTCAGCATAATTCTATCAAGTAGCCAGTTAAGTTTAAACACTATATAGTAAAGGGAGAAATCAGATTTGGAAGAAAAATTATAAGTAGTATGAAACTAAAGGTTCAGTATTATCTTCTATAATGTTGAGCAAAAATGTTCTCCAGATTTTGGAAAGATTACTAAGTGTGGGCTGAGAAGCACAGGAGAGAGGCTCTGGGACACAGGAATTAGGAAAGAATGGTGGTATAGTTCAAGAATGTATACAAATCCCAACGATTCCAAAGCTCTGCTTTCTCTGAGATCCACACCAGACTAAGGGAGTGAATCAAGTCCACTCCCCTTCCTCACTCCCTGACCACGTCCCACCCTTGCCAAGGGACACCCTGTGATTCCATTCTGCTTTTAAAATCCCCTAAGAGAGATGTGTTTGTAGCAGCCATCTCTCCCTGACCTTTCCTCCAGTGAATCAGGATTTCCTATACAAGCCCTGCCCCAGGGTCCTTTTGGAATGATCACTCAGAAACCATGTAGAAAACTTAATTGGAGGAACTTCAGAAGCTTCAAAAAGAAACTTATCATCTCTCCCCCTTTTACAAGGCAAATCTGAGGTTCTGAGAAGCAGATTAATTCAATCTTCTTTACATTGTTGGGGAGAAAACATACAAGTTCTTCCAAAATTTATATTCTCCCAAGAGAATATTCTTTCTCTTTCCCCTGTGTTCCTTTTCTCTCTTGGACCTCCTCCACATCCTTCTAACAACAGCCCTAGAGTTCTTACCCCTGTGACCCTGCCTGCTTCCCCAAATCCATGCCTTGCCCAGCTGTCCCAAATGTGTGACAGGTCAACCACAACTTCCTTTAAAGGTCTTTAAAGTAGTATAGAAAGAGTACTGAACTTGAGAGACCTAGATTGTCTTCCTACCACTAGGTGATCCTGAGCCTCTCAACCTCTGAGGGCTATTTCCTCACCCATAAAATGAAGAGATTGGACTTTATATCTGCAGTTGCTTCTTGCTCCACCATTCTGTGACTTAACCCTGACCAAATATCTGTTCCTATATATGCAATACTTTCCCACCCTAATCTCATGCTCATGCTCTCTTAGAAAGTATTTACAACTGTGAGCCATCTCCTATATGAGGATCTATGTGGCAGGTGCTCCTTGGGGGAGGTTGAATACCCTCTGCCCTGCCTGCTGCCCTTTTGAAGAGTAGTGCATGTTCAGGAATATAAGTGAGTTACACTCTTAGTGTTAAGTGACCCATATTCAGGATGTTTATAAACCTGCTACCAGAACATAACACAATGCATTCAAAGGCAATTAAAAATGCATTTTATATTCCCTGCTGTTTATAATTATCTGTGTATCTGCTGCCTGTATTAACATAGTTAATGGAGAGCTAATACCTCAGACGATTTTGGGACCAGAAGGAATCTTAGTGAACATCTAGTACAATGCTGTTGTTGGTGGTGGTTTGATTAATACATTTTTTATGCATTTGTATGTGGTTCTGTTTTATCTCTTTTAGTGGTTAACCTGAGGCTGAGGTACTTTGAATAATATATCTATTTGCTCACATTGGGTAGAAACATCCCTATTACTCCAACTGTCTCTCTCCCTTCTTTTAATATAAAACATGTAGTGGGATGAAAAATAAGAGGTAAGGAAATCAGGACAAAGGGAAAATAGAGGGTAATAAAATAAGCCAGAGATACCTAACATTGCATAGTTGCTGTAAGTGAGCTACACATTTGGTTCCGCACTTCACAGAGGCCAAGAGAGAGAGGAACATACTATGCATGACATAAAAATGTTCCAGAAAAAAGTTAACTTTTCCTAGTATTCAAGATGAGGAGAAATTTATACCATGTGTCCTTATGGAGGAGCCACTAAGTCAATGTTGTAAATTACACCATCAACAATATCTTATTAATACTTACAATGCTAAATTAATTTATTCATTAAATAAGCATTTGTTGAGTGCCTACTGTGAGTGCCATATGTTTCAGTGCATTACAGCTGCAATTCTTTTTGGTGCTCAAATTATCCTGTCATTGGCCAGGGGGAGCCAGTTGACTCCTGTGTCCTTTCAACATGATTCTGTTATCTCTGATACTTTTTTATTTTCTAGTATGACAGGATATCCCAGATTGATCTTGTATATTTCCATCTCCATAACTTAAATTGGCTATTTCACTAAAGAAACCCGATTCCTTTTAGTGAGTGGTTTTAGAGACCACAATCTGGGCACTCAGAGTGTTTATTGTTATTGGGTTGTAATTACTCCCAAGCCTCAGTTAACAGACTAGAAAATATGACTGTTTTAACCAACTGAGCCACCCAGGCGCCCCTGAAAATATGACTGTTTTAAAAAAGAAGAAAATAAATTCTAAGATCATACTGGTAGTTCTAATTTATTTTTTTAGCTTTTTAACAGTACTTAATCTTTTTAAAACTATTTTTAGATTTAGTTAACATACAGTGTATTATTAGTTTCGGGAGTAGAATTTAGTGATTCATCAGTTTTATATAACACCCAGTACTCATTCAATTCAGTGCCCTCCTTAATCATCACCCAATTAGTTACCCCACACCCCCACCCACCTCCCCTCCAGCAACCCTCAGTTTGCTCCGTATAGTTAAGAACCTCTTATGGTTTGCCTCCCTCTCTGTTTTTGTCTTATTTTATTTTTTCCTTCCCTTCCCCTATGTTCATCAGTTTTGTTTCTTAAATTCCACAAATGATTGAAATCATATGATAGTTGTCTTTCTCTGACTGAGATCTCACTTAGCATAATATACTCTAGTTCCATCCACGTCATTGCTTGGTATTTCTAATTTAAATTAAAGATAGAAAGATATTTACTTATTTTTATATGTGAATCTCTTTTCTCTCACTTTGAAAATCTTAGTTACTAATAACATAACCATAATTACTTATTTGCTTTACCTAATAGATACTTATATGTTGGTATATGTATATATGTGTGTGTAACCATATATATAAAATAAGAATATTACCCATTTAATGCAGTTTAAGATTTCTTTGTGGGTATTTTTTGTCCTTTGGAAGTATAATCAAAATACAGTTACTTAAATCCTTTATGTAGTTATACCATCAACTTGATATAGTTAGATTAAGTTATACCATCAACAGTTAGATAAATTTATTTCAATTTGTTTTTAATTTTTAGAGATTGATTTTCTTCTTTCTGATTTAATTTTGCTTTTAAATTAAGTGAAATATTTACATAGTTGTAGAGTCAAAACTATAAACATTGAGAGGTCTATTTTACCTCCCTGTCCCCTCCCCCTTGTTCTTTTCTTCCTCTTATAGGTAATACTTTTATTCTCCCATTGTTTCTTTTTGAAAATAATCCAATGACCTATGTGGCTTTCATGTCTTTTATTACACAAAAGGCAGAACACTATATATGTTGTGTTGCATCTTGCTTTTTTTAAAAACAATCTGTCCTGGAAATAATAGCAGTATATAGATAATTTCTCATTCTTTTCTAAAAACTGAGATAGTCTTTATTTTTAAAAACTAATTATTATACAAAAGCAATAGATTAATGTAGAGAGCTCTTGTAATTTTCACTATGGAATTAACTTTTGACATTTTTCTTTATATGGCCAAACCTGGCAACCTCATTTAAAATTGCTTCATTCCACCTGTGACAATTCCAAATGCTCTTGCCCTGATCTACCTTTCACTCCATTGTCTTTAACACCTCCAAAATATTGTTTAATTTGTTTAGCTATCATGCACACTGGTTATTGTTTGATATCTCCTGTGTTGTAATATGAATTCTATAAAGATAGGGATCTTTCTTTTGTTCACCAGTGTATTCCAGATGCCTAGAACAGTGTCTGTGACATTGTTAGTGTTCAAACAAAATTAAGTGAATGAATATTAGCAAAAGAATTGGGGGAAAAAGGCATGTGTAACCATAGAGTTCTGCATAAATGTATATGCAACCTTCCCTTTCACATTCCTCTCACAGCTTCATGGCCCTAGAAGCCTTTTATGATTCAGCTTTATTGTTGGTAATGCAGGCACCAACTCAACTAGCTATGCGAATATGAACCAAGGCAGTTGTGTTTGAAAAATGATAGGGTATAGAGGATACGGGTGTAAAGGAGAATTCAGTATATGTGTATTTTTGCAGTAGGTACATGCTTATAGACATTGCTTTAAAAAATAACAAAACACTTTTTTTACATTTACCAACACATTTACCATTTCCAGCACCCTTCATTCCTTTATATAGACCCAGATTTGCATCTGATATCATTTTTCTTCTGCCTGAAGAATGCACTCTAACATTTCTTACAGTGCATGTCTCTCAGATTTTCTTTATCTCAAAATGTCTTTTTTTTTTTTTTTACCTTTTCACTGAAACACATTTTCACTGGGTATTATATTCTGGGTTGACTCTATTTTTCTTTCATTACTTTAAGATGTCTTTCAGTTCTCTTACAGCTTACATAATTTCCAAATGAGAAATCTATTGTGAGTCTTACTGTTATTCTTTGCATAATCTACCCGCATCTAAGATTTTATCTTTATTGCAAGTTTTCAGTAATTTCCTTATAATGTGCATTACTGTATGTATGTGTGTTTTAACATTTATTCTGCTTGGGTTTGGTTGAACTTCTTGGATCTGTAGGTATATACTTTTCATCAAATGTGAAAAATTTTTGGTGATTTCTTTCAAATTTTTTTTTCTGTTTCCTCCCTCCCCCACCTTTATCCCCTGGGATCCAATTACATGTATATTAGAGCACTTGTTATTGTTCCATAAGTCACTGAGGCTGTGTCCATTTTATCAATTGTTTTTCTCTCTGTGCTTCATTTTGGATAATTTCTAATGCTTTGTAACCATTATTTTATCTTTGTGGTGTCTAATCTATTGTATTTTTAATTTCAGAATTATATTTTTATCTCTAGAATTCTATTTGGGTCTTTTTTGTATTGTTCATTTCGCTCCTCATTTTATAGGATATTTTTTGCTTCTTTGCATGCCTGATAATTTTTTATTGGCTGATGGACATTTTGAATTTTATGTTTTTGAGTGCTACATCTTGTATTCCTTTAAAGGGCATTGGGTTGTGTTCTGGAAAGCAGTTCAGTTTTTTGTGGATGAATTTGATCCTTTTGAGGCTTTCCTTTAAGTATTATTAGGACAGGTCTTCCCAAAAGACTAGACTAGAGTCCAGTAGTACCTAGACTAGAGTAGCTTCTAGGGTTTAGTTCCACTACTAAGATATGACCTTTCTGAGGATTCCATCCAATGTCATATATAATATGAGGCTTCTGTCCAATGTCATATATAATATGAGCCTTCTCCATTATGTGTGAGCTCCAGGAATTGTTCAGCTACTGCCTACCAGTGGTTGTCTTCCGTTTCAAGTAGTTTCTTCTCATTCATGTCTAGTTCAGTACTCAGAAAAAGACTGAGGAGCTACCCTGCAGATTTCCAAAGCCCTCTCTCTCTTTTTATCTCCCTCTTCTTCATTCCTGTGCCTCACAAATCCTCTGCTTTGACCTCCCCAAACTCCAATCTATTCTCCTTACCTCAGCAAGACTTAGGCTATGTTTGGCTTTCCTTCCTGGGATGTGGCCTGGAAACTGCCTCTAGGCAGTAACTTTGGGTCAATTATAATCATTGAAAGAATATTTTTTATATTTCATTTTATATATGTCAGTAACTTGTAGGGTTCACCTCACTTGCTTTCCACAGTTCTATATCTGCTATCCAGTGTCTGAAAAGAGCAGTTTCATGTATTCTGTCTAGTTTTCAAATAGCTTACAGTAGGAAGGCAATTCCTATAGCAGTTAATTCTTCATGAAGCAGAAGTCCCACCAACTGTACAACAACTTTCTAAAAGACAGTAGTTGTAGGACTAGTTTTTCAATAGCCAGAAATAATGTATAGAAGAATAAGGAGGGATTTTATGGAAAGACATGGGGCCATTCAAAGTTGTGAACCTATAATAGACTGTCTTACACTTGGCAACGGTGTAGCTAATGCATCACCTATTTTCCTGATCCTAATCACTGGGCAGGACTCTGTCAAATAAATTATAAGCTCCACTGTGTATAGTGTTGTGTCTCCTACTGTCTGTGGCCTAGACAGTTTACTTCTAGAGATTTAGAGGCCAGGCAAGGGTTGCTCTTGGAGGATCCCAGCAGATCTTTCTCTTTGTGCCTTAGATTCTGTATCTATCTTATTGTCAAATCCCTCACTATTACCCTATCTGACATACTACTCCCCACTCAATTTCCCAGTCTCTCAACACTTTTTGAAATCGTTCAACTCTCCTCTCAGTGACTAAGTCATGCACTGTTTCACCAGCTCCTCATGTGTGAATCTCTGAATGTGTGCTAACGTTGGAGTTGAATGCCTGCTCCATGGCAGAACCCAGTATCATGGTATGTAAGTTCCTACACTAGATATCCATGGACCGAATGGGGGCTTAACGTTCAAAGGTCCATGCCAATGATTTCAGTCTGTCCAAGGGAACCATTGGAATTTATCCCCCAGGAAATTTATGTTCATATGGACTACCCCATCATGTTCACAGAATCTCCCTAAGATAATGTAAGCTTAAGATTGGTAGTACTTCTAGGATCCACAGTGTTGACCAAGGTTTCTCAACTTCAGCATTATTCACATTTGTAGCTGGATAATTCTTTGTTGTTTGGACTATCCTATGAATTATGGGATGTTTAGCAGCATCCTTGGCCTCTACCTACTAGATGTCAGTAGCATCCTATCTCAGTTCTGACAGCCATAATATCTTCAGATGTTGCCAAATATCCTCTGGAGGTACAAAATTGCTTCAGTTGAGATCTACTGGTATAGAGACCCTATTATGTGCCATACTCCAGGGAACTCCTAGAAGTTAAGCTCAGGGAACTGAAGAACCGCAGCAGGCCATTTGGTGTCTTCTTTGGAGAGGTCAGTTTAGAGAGTTTGCCCCATGTAGGGTGGACAGTGTGTGGATATTGACCTTGGAATGTAAACTCCTGTGTTCAAGTGCTGCCTCTGCAGGTGTGGAATCAGGTTCTCTACTTTGCTCTTCAATTTCCTTATTTAAAAATGAGGAATGCTGTTGTTTACCTCACATGACATTGTTGTAGTAAAAATGAATGGGGTTTTATACACCAACACACACACACACACACACACACACACACACTGATGTGTACCTCTATATGATGCAAAGATAAACTAGCATGGACTTATTAATGATTAAAATATAAGTATTTATTTGTCAGCATGATTAAAAGGGCAATATAGGAAAAATAAATCTTTCAGTCCATTATGTAGAATAGTTTCCTTGGGCTTACAATATTAGAAGACACAATAGGGGATGTCTAAGCTTAAAAAGAGGAAAAGAAAAAAAAATAGTCTTTGCAGCAATAAAATTTCAACCAAAGTAAGATGCAAATAGCCACATTTGTATATTTAGTTCTTAATTTTGCATTCAGTAATTGGACAGTCTGTACAAGAATTTAAATGTCTTGATGGGAGATCGTGGCTTTTAGTTCTCTTGGGATTTCATTGTAATGAACCTGGTAAATAATTCAGGAACATATGAGAGGCCAATGAATGGGCAACACCTGGTGCTATATTGTTCATGCCTAAGCATGCAGAATCCAAAGATGGCATTCTACACCTGTCACTATTGTTCTGGCTTAAACACAAGTTCTATGTTCAGTGGCTATTGAAATAATAATAATTGATATTTTTTCCTGTTCCAGTTCCCTCCACAATAGAGAAAACTGTGCTAAGCTGTTTCAGAAACACAAAACAGAAGTGGCACCCTCTTTCAAGTTCCCATTGGTAAAATTTCTAATCTGTTTTCTCTTTCAAGGGATAGATTGCTTTAAAGAATTAGAAACATGTCTACCTTTTCTGTTGAGGCTAATCTGAGCCTTTCTGCATTTCTACTTTTGTTCTGTAAATTGAGCTTCCTTTTAGATCTCAATAGTCATATTGCAAGCATCTTCTAAGAGAAATAACACCGTCCTCTGGCCACTCATTCACACTGTGGGAATTCCTAGAGCTCCTCAGTTTCTCTCCCTATTACCTGAGTACACTGTCCCACTTTTAGGAGTCTACAAGTTTGAAAATAAACAAAAACCTCTTCGCAAAGGGTTTCTGTATCATTCTGAGACCCCCGCTGCCTGGACATGGAATGTTCCTCCACTCACTGAGTGAACAAGAACTCCAATGACTGAAAGACATTTCATGCAGACAGCATGGGTCCCCCAAGGCCACTGCCACTCAGGATCAGACAGGGCTTAAGCCATGAGTTGCATGGAAAGATCTTGGAAGGACAGGGGATTTCCCAGTAGGGAAAAAAGGGAGATGGGCCTCACATGTTTAAACTAAAGGTCTTATAGGATCTGGAAAGAGACTGTTGAACTTTATATCTATAAATTGTTAAATGAGCTTTGTCTTTGCTTTTAAAATGTTTTTATTATAGAGGCTTAAAATATATTTATTTAAATATATGTCAAGCCATTGTTATATGTAATAAAGTACATATATAAAATGAAAATATAACTATGTATAATTAAAATGTATAAAATAATATTCTTAAACCTCTGTAATAAACCATTTATATATATGTTATGTATTCTATATTAAGGTAATAGATATAATTTGTGTTATATATGTTTTTATATATGTAATGTGTGTGTGCATATATATGTGTATATATATATACACACACACACATAATTTGTTTGTTCACAGGTTTAATTGCCTTCCTTTCCTTCTGGACCTGTGTGAGAGTACTTGGAGCAGTGACTGCCATCTGGTGGCAAGCCAGAATCATCACTTTGTGTGATTCTAATGGTTACAAAGATGCCCACTCTTGACTCCCATGGTGCGCACTGCCAGGGCACAAGGAAAGCCTGGAGGGTGTCTGATGAAGGAGCCCAGTGAAATAACCCTTCGCTTCCGCCTGAACTAGTTGTTCATCCCGGATTCTGAGCCAAGAGCCAGCTCCAAAATGGTGCCTCTGAAGAAAAGATTTGAATTGTTCTTGTGTTTTGGTCTAAGATGTGCTGGTTAACGACCAGCAGGTAACCACGACTGAATAAGCGCACACCGAAAGGGGCACGTGATGACATGGAGCCTGAAATAAACTGTTCCGAACTGTGTGACGGTATTCCTGGCCAGGAGCTGGGTCGGAGTCCTCTTCATGATCTCTGCAGGACAATTGTGAGTGAATAGCCAGGGGGTGTCAGGGCTGCTCAGATATACATGTTGTTGTCATTGTCATTGTCATTGTCGTTGTTAGTGGTGGTGGGTGCAGTGGTAGTGGTGAGGAGGAGGAGGACGAGAAAGAGGAAATGGGGGGAGGAAGAGGAGGAGGAAATGTTCATGCCGGACACATATTTCCTAGCTTTGGGGATGGTGGGGCAGTTCATGTTTGATCTATAAAAGAGCCTTCATTCCTAACAGCTTCTCTTTATTCTGTTCATAGACCTCTTCGCACTACAGCGGTAAGACCGTTTCTTCATTGTCTCCTGTCCTCTTGGGTGTTGTTTGGACCTTTCTCAGCTGTGGACTTCTTCTGATAGTCTTCTTTCTTGGCTTCACAGTTCGCTGCAGGAATAACAGGTAAGTAGCCCCATACCTAGTTTCTCGTCCCCTATAGCCTGAATCGGGAAACCCAGAGTATAAGTATCATTTTGACATCATGAGCTGTTAGGTGGTATCAGTAAAACTTATCTCCTGCTGTGGCATTAAGCGATATGAGAAGTTGCCCTGAAATCATCCTGACCTCGCAGTACAGTTGCCTCTTGAGGAAAAACAGTCTAGCCCAGTATTGTGGTAACTACTACAAGGATATCCAAAGAGGAGAATGAAGAGTCTCTCCTCATAAAGGAAAGGTATGATCCTTCTGACAAAATGAGGTATTTGGGGGGTTTTGTTTGTTTGTTTTTTTTAATTAGTTTTGAGGGTAGAAGTTAGTGATTCATCAGTTGCATGTAACACCCAGTGCTCATCAGAACCAGTGCCCTCCTTAAAGCCCATCACCCAGTTACCCCACCACCCCACCTACCTCCCCTCCAGCAACCCGCAGTTTGTTTCCTAGAGTTAAGAGTCTCTTAGGGTTTGCCTCCCCCTCTCTCTCTGTTTTCATCATAGAAAATGAGGTATTTGTATTAAAAACAGAGAGCATGTAGAGAAATATTCCAAAGCAACATTAGAGTCTATGGCCAATATAGTTTGGAATCAGCCTGGGTGGGCCAAGGTTTCTGAAAAAATAGTGGAGCCCTACTATCCTGTTGATCTGTTAGATAAGTTCTGGCTGGTTAGAAAATCACTGGCTCAGGGCGCCTGGTGGTTCAGTCAGTTAAGTGTCTGTCTTTGGCTCAGGTCATGATCCCAGGGTCCTGGGATAGAGTCCCGCATCGGGCTCCCTGCTCAGCGGGGAGTCTGCCTCTCCCTCTCCATCTGCCTCTCCCCCAGCTCATGCTCTCTTGTGCATCCACTCTATCTCAAATAAATAAATAAAATCTTTAAAAAAAAAAAGGAAAGAAAGAAAGAAAGTCACTGGCTCATCAGAGTAAGTATCCATGGCTTCCAGGGCTGGCAAAAGAAACTAAATGAAGACTTTTTTCTGAAGGGACTTGCAAAATTCTGCCTTCACTGCTATTGGATCCTTCTCTCAGGGCCCACCCCATCTCCCACGCCAATACTCTTTACCATCATCCTGCCCCTACTGTCCCAGCCTGCCACCTGAGAAGCCCTGCTCCAGCTATCTCTCTGTGGCCCACAGCTAAATTCTACAAGGAGCCCACATCAGATTTCAACAACTGGTTCAGAGAGGTCAGACTCGTCCGGCCCCACTCCAACCTTATACTTTGTGGGGGTCACCTGTGCTCCATTCCCTGGGTTTGGCGCTCAGATGAGGGTCAGTCAGTTGGATTTGTCTAGCAGGCATTTTGGGGCACAGTTGGCCATTGGAGGCATGGAGGACATGGAGTTGTTAAAGAACAGTGACTTGAACGGCTGTGTCAACCTCGGCCTGGCTGTGACGCAGGGCAATCAAACCTTAGTGTACCTCTGATGCTGCCCCAGCCACTTTTCATTCTGTTCCTCAAATTCACTAAGCCTACTCCCATCTCAAGGCCTTTGACTTACTGTCCCCTTCTGTTCCCACTGCCTGACAGTCTTCTCCAGATCTTCCCGTGACTGGTTCCTTCCCATCTTATAGGTCTTGGCTCAAATGTCACCTCTTTCCTGATCATTCTATCCAGAGTAGCCTGTCTACAGAATGGCCATCCAGTCCCAGTATCTCAATCCATATATTATCACCTGTTTTATTTTCTTCATAGCAATTATAACTCTCTGATATTACCATATTTATTGATTTGCCTGTTTATTGTCTGTATCCCCCATCAAAATGTACAGTCTGTGGACACAGGGACTTTGTCTATCATGCTCACCACTGTCTCCAGCATTTAGAACAGATTCTGGAACATAATAGGTTCTCAGTAAATATATTTTCAGTGACCCTGGGAAGAAAGATACTTATATCCCAATGGTAGCTGCTGCCAAGAAAATGACTGGGGAAATCATGCATTTCAAAGTTAGAGAACTATGGAATACAGTCTTCAGCTGCAACACATTTCTACAGTGCAAATTAATACCCAATTGGAAAATAAGAAAATAATATCATTGGTTCATATGTAATTTTCCCCCATCACATCAATGGTTTAAAGATTTCAGAGGCAAGCCTTCCTACAGTTAAAGAAGGAAGCCTTAAGCTAACAATACTGCACCACTGTGGCAGTGCAAGTAGTAGCTCGTTTAATGGCTTCAAGAACTGGTGTACTTCCGGGCGCCTGGGTGGCTCAGTTGGTTGAGCGACTGCCTTTGGCTCAGGTCATGATCCTGGAGTCCCTGGATCAAGTCCCGCATTGGGCTCCCTGCTCCATGGGAAGCCTGCTTCTCCCTCTGACCCTCCCCCCCTCATGCTCTCTCTCTCATTCTCTCTCTCTCGCTCTCAAATAAATAAAATCTTTAAAAAAAAAAAAAAAGAACTGGTGTACTTCCTGTTATGAAGCCATCTAGGAGTAGATGGAGAAGTAGAGAAGATATTTCTCAAGTGTTTAAAAACAATTGATTGTTGAAGAAAGCACAAACCCAGAGCAGATTTTTAATTTGGATGACAATGTTATCTATTGGAAGTGCATGCCCCAAGTACCTACATCTAGCAGATTTAAGGTTGCAAAAATCAACTGTGACCTGGGTACAAATGGTGGTAATTGACATTTGCTGAGTGCTAGTTTTTTAATTGGATAATCATTATTTTTATTGGTATTTTGGTTACAAACTTAAGTATTTTTCAACTGTTATGGCCCCATACTATTTTCCCCATAACCCATTATTTTTATACACAATTTTGTAGGATGCAGGGTTTTTAAAGCATTTGTATATCCTGTTAAAATAGGCGCACTTGTAAACAGTGTTATAGTAGAAACATCTATATTTCTTTCATTCCATTAAAGATTTTGCTGCCTGTCTTGCTTGCAGTGGGAGCATGACTTGGCATAAAGAATAAAATAGTAAGAGCCACTGTGAATAAAAACACATTTTGCAGTTAAGTAGCTTACAAGTTCAGACAAGGAAAGATAAGATAACCCAGTTTCAAAGTGCTTTCTTAAATAATAAAATTTGTTCAAAGGTGCAGCATCACAGATGCTTCATTTCATTTCAGTTCTTTGGTCTCTAAACTTGTAACTGTGTGTGTGTGTAGCACCAGAGGAAGAAAAATATTTTAATAAAATATAAATATTATAGTAATGTTCAAGTTCAGATGCAGATACTACATTTTTGATAAGATTTTAAAATGTAGTCTATAAGAGAAAATCAGTAAAGATAAAGAAGACTTGGACAGCACTATCAACCAACTTGACCTAATTGATGTTTATATAATCCTACACCCAACACCAGCAGAATACACATTCTCTTCAAGTACACATGGAACATTTACCAAGATAGATCATATTCTGGGTCATAGAAAAAGTTTCATTAAATTTAAAAGGATTCAATTCATACAGAGTATGTTGCCTGACTACAATAGAATTAAATTAGAAATCCATAACAGAAAGAACTCTGGAAGATTTTGAAATATTTGGAAACTAAATAGAACACTTTAAAATAACTCATGGTCAAAGAAGAAATCAAAAGAGAAACTAGAAAGTATTTTCAACTGAATGAAAATGAAAATATAACATATCACAATTTATTAGATGCCATTAAAGCAGTACTTATGGGGAAATGATAACACTAAAATCCATATTAGAATAGGAGAAAGATCTACTTTATGAAACAATAAAAAGATCAAATTGAGTCCCAAAATAAGCAGAAGAAAGGAAATAATAAAGATGAAATTGGAAATTGATGAAATAGAACAACAACAACAAAATCAGAAACAAACCGTGAAACCAAAGCTCTTTATTAAGATCAATAAAATTGACCAACCTCTACTTCAAATGATCGGGGGGGAGTAGAATATATAATGACCTGAATAAGGAAAGAGAGGTGACATCACCCAAGATTCTACAGATATTAGAAGGATAACAAGGTAATGTTAAGAACAACTGTAGCAGGCAGTCTCTAACATGTTCTGCATTAATTCCAACCTCCTGGTAGTCACACTCTTGGGAAATCCCCTCTCTTTGAATATGGGCTGGAATTACTGACATGCTTATTAATGTGATATCACTTTTAGGATAAGTTTACAAAAAGACTGGCTTCCTTCTTGGATCTCTCTCACTCTTTCACTTGGTCACTCTGAGGGAGGCCACCTTCTTGTTGCGAGCTGCCCTATGGAGAGGCTCACATGGCAAGCAACTGATTTCTAGTCTTCATCCAGCAAGGACTGAGGCTTACTAACAGCCATGTCAATGAACTTGAAAACACATCTTTTGAGATGTGCTAATAGCAATGAGGTTGGAAGCAGATTTTACCCCAGTTGAGCCTTGGAGGGCTGCAGCAATGGCTGGCCCCTTGACTGCATCCTTGTGCAAGATCCTGAGCTAGAGACTCCCAGCTAATCTGTGCCTGTATTGTTGAAGAAGTGTTATCAGTTTTACAGAACATCTTCTGAAACACTGAAAATCATGGAACATTCCCTAATTCATTCTATGAGAACAGCATTACCCTGGTATCAAAACCTAATAAAGACATTAGAAGAAAAAACCCTCTAAGTTAATACCCTTTATGACCATAGATCCAAAATTCTAAACAAGATTTTAACAAATTGAGTCCAACCAAATATCAAAAGGATAATACATCATGATGAAGTGAGATTTATCCCAGGAATGAAAGGTTGAATTAACATCCAAAGATTAATCATATAATTCACCATATTTACCAACTTAAAATAATGATCATCTTTCTAGAGAGAGAAAAAGGATTTTGACAAGATTCAACATCCATTCCTGATAAAGTCTCAACAAACTAGCAATAGAAGAGAACTGCTTCAACCTAACAAAGTGCATCTGTGAAAAAAAAAACTATAGCCAACACCAATTTTTAATGGTAAAAGACTGATTGCTTTCCCATTAAGATCAGAAACAAGACAAGATGTCTGCTCTCACCACTTTTATTCAATGATGGAGATTTTAGCCGGTGCAATAAGATAAGAAAAAGACAATAAGGCACCTGGTTTAGAAAGGAAGAATTAAAATGGCTTTACCCTCTGGTGACCTGATTGTGTATGTAGAAAATTCAATAGAAACTATTTTTTAGAGAACTACCAGAACTAATAAATGAGTTTAGAAAGGTTGAAGTATATGAGATCAAGGTACAAAACTCAACTGTATTTCTAAATGCTAAAAACAGACAACTGAAAAGTGAACTTAAATGCATTGCCATTTACAATAGCATCAAAAATATGAAATATTTAGGGATAAATATAACAATGCAAAATACTTGTACACTAAAAACTACAAAACATCGCTAATCTAACAAATACTGTGAAATACATGCTGAAAACTATAAAATTGCTGAGAGAAAATAAATCCTAAATAAATGGAGAAATATTGTGTTCATGGGTTGGAAGACTCAGTATTGTTAATTCTCTCTTAATTGATCTATAGACTAAGCCCAATTACCATCACATTCCTAGCTGGTATTTTTTTAAAGATTCTATTTATTTGAGAGAGAGAGAGAGCACAAGCAGGGCGAGCAGCAGAGGGAGAAGGAGAAACAGGCTCCCCACTGAGCAGGGAGCCCAATGTGGAGCTCTGTCCCAGGATCCTGAGATAATGACCTGGGCCAAAGGCAGACACTTAACCGACTGAACCACTCAGGTGCCTCTAGGAAAATGCAAATTCAAGCCACAATTAAATGCCACTACACACTTATTACAGTGGCTACAATTTTTAAAAACTGACTAAGTCAAGTGTTGATATACATTGCTGGTCGAACTGCAATGTGACACAACCATTTTGGAAAACAGTCTGGCAGTTTCTTTTAAAGTTCAACACACACCTACCCTAGGATCCAACCATTCCACCCTTTGGTTTTTACTCAAGAAAAAATAAAATTAAATGTCTGTACAAAGACTTGTATACCAATGTTCATATCAGCTTTATTTTAATAGTCAAAGATTGGAAATAGAACAAATATCCATCAACAGGTGAATGAATAAACAAGTTGTGGTGTATCCATAAAATAAAATACTACTCAGCATTAAAAAGAATGAATTATTGATACTTGGGTCAACATGGATGAATCTCAGAGTAATTATGCTGAGTGAAAGAAGCCAGGCAAAAAAAGCCCCATACTATATAATTCCAATTATACAAAATTCTAGAAAATTAAACTAATCTGTTGTTAACTAATCTGTAGTAACAGAAATCAGATGAGTGGTTGCCTGCAGGTGGGGGGGGTGGCACAGAGAAGCAAGAAGGAAGGATTACAAGGGACATGTGGAAACTTTTGAAGGTGATGGATGTGTTCATTACCTTGATTGTGGTATTTCATAGATATTTACATATATCAAATCTTACCAAATCTTGTATCTTAATTATGTGCAATTTATTGCGTGGCAGTTATATTCATTAAAGCTATATTTCAAAATGTTGTCTACAAACATTCTTATTTTTCTGAGAAGTTTCCCATGAAGGAAAAAAAGTATACCATATCTGGTGTCCTTCAAAGGGCCCTGCTAGGTGACCTGAAACCCATCTGATAACTGTGTTAGATATTAATGACTATTATGGGAGAATGCATTATTTTTTTCTAGATTCCTCTTATAGTTTAATAATCACTTAACTTGGAGCAAAGCAGGTACTTCAGACCCAAAGACTCTCCTGGTGCCTCTAACGTAATGCATAAAATAAGGGCAATGTCCTAAGTTCTGTATGAAGCTAAACTTGTTCAATTACAGAACTTTTATTCCAAGAACTTACTGTCACTTGTGAAAATGAGTATAGATACTAGTTGTTATTTACATGTTGTTATTTCTCAGAATAAAAGTGGCATTTGCACAATAATCCCCAGTGTCTTGTATTTTACTGCCTGGGAAATCAAGAAATTTGAATAATAAGAATTGTGTAGGAATAAGCTTTTGCCCTCCTTGCAGGTTAAGAAGTTAACCTGTTACTATCTTATAGATGCTAGCAAAAGACATGAGACTCGGGCTCAGAGACAAAGTACTTCATTATTCATGGCAAAAACAGTAGTCAGAGCTTCATGTTGCATTTGTGCTGGTTACCATGTCCCCAAATCCCATGAGGATGATGCAGGGCCCACGATGGAGGCTTGAACACACGGGGAGCTGTCATTAAAGGAGAGGAATCTGAACCTGAGGAATTCCCCATTTTTATAGTGAGTCATAACAAGCCTGGTCTTTTTCTGGGGAGAGATGTTACCTCAGTAAATATTTGCTGAGCTGAACACCTACTGTGCTCAGGATTCTGTGTAAAATGTAATTTAAGTGTTCCTGGGAGCTTCAAATGCATCACCTAGGTGGAAACACATGAGCAAATCCAAAAAATACATTCTGGTTTTTTAAAAATAGCTTTTCAAAAAAGAATGTCTTGCTGCAGGGAAAGCTATGTTCTTTTCATATTGATTGTTTCAGGTCTGCCCTCTTTGTGGTTTGAGTAATTGGAGCTGAAGGGAAGGTGATGGGGAAGAAAGGAAAGCAGTTGGCATCTTGTTGGCTATGAGAAAGCTTGCACTAATATTGTGCCCTACAAACCTTTCTGGTATCTTCTCTATAATCCTTAGTTTGGTGGTTATTGGCCAAAAAGGAAGAGCCAGTCAGGCCTAGAATAAATACCACCCACATAGCTGATTTGGGGATAGGTTTGCAGAGCCTAGGATTGAATTGAGGCAGAGACAGGAGCATATCTTGCAAGAACTTATCCAAAAAGAAAACTAAGGTTCATAGTTGAAAAAAAAATTGTATCCATCATCACTTCCAAAGGTTTGAGCATAGAGCCAAAAATCAGTGTGTATCATGAGGTCAAAAGACATTGGCATTCAGGAATGGTGCTGGAAAAGAGGTGAGAAAAAGAAATAAGGTGACAAGATCTAGGATCATGAACAGAGATGAGGTTTTCTTGGGTACTGGCTGGGAGATGGAATAGGGATGATTCAGCAAGAAGTTAATGAGGCAGGATCAGGGTTAATGGATAGGAGTGTTTTCTACACAGCCCTCTGATGCTCTTTGTCCATCCTGTAGTCAGGCCTAAATCACTACGACCTCTAGATGAAGTTGACACACCCCCCTTTGCATACCCACTGTTACAGTTGAGCATGTCATTGACCCATCACAGCTTATTGGATTGGAAGGAGGAGAGCACTGTCTCCCCTGGCAGATAATGAGCTCCTTGAGCTTAGGATCACATCTTATTCATCTCTGTATCTCCATTGTGCCTAGACTATACTCCATGTTTCCTGAATGAATTAATTAAATGGATTAGAATATAGACTATGACAATAAAGGTAAGTTCTTAGAAGATGGATGTTTTCATCCTTTAACTTTAATATGGTAGCAATTCTATATAAAATTATGCCATAGGTAAGCAATTGCTTTCCATTTTTCTCTTCTCTCCCTCATGGTGGTTGTCCCTGCAGGAGCCTAAGAAATGACATCCAGAGCCTCAGTTTCCCATTGCTCCTGGTTGTGGCCTTTCATTCTAAACTATCCTTTCAGTCTTGTCATACCATTAAAATCTGTTTGCCTTTGATGCCCTGTTGGCCACAGAGTACTGTATTTTTAGAAGGCCTTCTCATAATTAAGTTCTTACAAATGTGCCTATTACTTTAACAAATACTTATTGAATTAGTCAACAATCTATCAGGTACTGTTCTTGGTGTTGGGATTGCATCAAAGAACAAAGTAGCCAAAAAATCCCTTCCCTTATGGACCTTGCTTTCCTACAGAGATGAGCAGGCAATAAACAAATCAGCTTTTAAATATATGGAATATTAATGATAAGTGCAGGAAAGAAAAGGAAAACAGGGAAAGTGGATGGGGAATATCAGGGTGGTGGTGCTATTTTAGAGTTTGGTCAGGAAAGAACTCACTGAGAAGGTAACATTTGAGTATGGACTTGAAAGGCATAAGAAACAAGTCATGAGGTGAAAACCATTCCAGGCAGAGGGAACAGAATATACAAAGGCCATGAGGAAGGAATGAGGACCAGTGTAGCTGGAACTGAGTAAATGAGGCAGAGAGTAGGAAAAGATGAGATCAGAGAGGTAACAGGGGATGGGGGGCAGATCATGTAAGGTCTTGCAGGTCATTGTAATGACTTTGACATTACTCCAAGTGTTATGGGGAGCCATTATAGGGTTTGGAACTGAGGAATGACATGACCTGACTTACATTTAACAGGAAAACTGGCTGCTTTTTGAGAATAGATCTTTAACATTTGAAAGAGGTACCTGTAGCACTCCTTTAAATAAAGTCATGTTTCTTGGGTGCCTTAATTCAAGAATACAAACGCCTAAAAGTGGAATTTAAGACAGCTTAACCAGCCTTCAAAATGGCATAAGCCAATTGCCTGCCACAAATCCCTGTATCTCCAACTGCTTCTGTTCTCTGATTGAACCCTACTAATACACTAGGAAAAGATATGCAGTATCTCTACATAGAAAGTCATAAAACATTTTTGAGAGAAGTTAAAGAGGTTCTAAATAAATAAAAGATATATTATGTTTATAGATTAGGAGATTCAATATTGTAAAGATATATATAATTTCTCCCCAGATTGATATATAGATTCAGTGTAATTGCAGTAAAAATCCAACTTTTTTTCTTTTCTGGTGAAACTCCACAAGCTGATTCTCAAATTTATATGGAGCTTCAAAGGGCCAAAAATAGCCTGGAAAAAATGGACAAGGTGGGAGGATTTCTACTTTGGGATATTAAGATTTATTAAAAAACTAGTGATTCATACGTGCTAAGTATGCCTTTGGGGCAAGGATAGACAAATAGACCAATGGAGCAGAATAGAGAGAATCCAGAAACAGAGCATGTATGGACACATTTTAATAAACGGTGCTGGGTCAGTTGGCTATCCACATGGGGGGAAAAAATGCAACTTCAGTCTTCCTCAACAAAATCATCTGCTGGTGGACTAGATCAAAATGCAAAAGTCAAACAATAAAGCTTCAGGAAGATAAATAGGAGAATATCTTCATAATCTTGGGACAGAAAAACATCTTAAATAGGACACAAAAAGCACTATTCATAAAAGAAAAGATTGTTAAATTGCTCTACATAAGTGTTAAGAACATCTTATGTTCATTAAAAACACCACTAAGAGAGGAAAAAAGCAAGCCATAAATGGGAGAATATATTTACAATGCATGTATCATCAAAAGATTTTTATCCAGAATAAAGGACTATGAACAGATAAGAAAGGCACAGAGAACACAATTGTTTTTAAATGAGCAAAAGATATGAACAGACGCTTTATAAAAGAATATATCCAGGTAGCCAATAAACAAATGAAAAAGTGTTCAACTTCATTAGTCATCAGGGAAATGCAAAGTAAAGCCACAGTGAGATAACATTATGTACTCACTTGAATGTCTACAATAAAAAAAGACTGACAAAACCAAGTATTGGGAAGGATGAGGAGCATCTGGAATTCTCATGCATTGTTGTGGGAGTTTACAATGTTACAATCATTTCAGAAAACTGTTCAGCAGAATCTACTAAACCTGAACATATTCATACCCTATGTCACAGCAATTCTAGCAAAAACTGCATGGATATATTCACTGAAATACATGTACTAGATAGTTCTGAATAAAACTATTTCTAATAGGCCCAAACTAGAAACTACTCAACTAGCCATCAATAGTTTAATGTCTAAACACATCATGGTATATTTAATGATTGCCTACTATACAACCATGAGAATAAACAGTCTACAACTACATTCAACAATATGGATGACTCACAAAAATAATGTTAAGCAAAAGAAACCAGGCATAAAGATGAGACCTTATATGGTTCTACTTATATGAAATACAAAACTATGCAAATTTAATCTATGATGTTAGAAGTCCAGATCGTAGTTACCCTGGAGGTTGAGGGGCAAGTTGGGGGAGCACAGTGATGGAAGGGAGCAAGAGGAAGGTTTCTGGAACACTGGTAATGTTTGTTTCTTGATCTGTATACTGGTTACACAGGTGTGTCAGTATTAAAAAATTCACTGAGTTATACATTTATATACACTTTTCTTTATGCATATTTTTCTTCAATAAAATGTTAAAAATTATCTTTGAGTTTCCTAAAAGAAAAAAAACAAAAAGGAAATATCTAAAAGGAAGATGTGTGCCATTTTATCAGTAGAGACAGCACTATTTTTTAATAGTTTCTGAAAAAAATTCTCAATTTTATATCCTGAACATTGATGGTTAGAATGGATAGGCTTACTGTAAATGCAAAGGTGAATTGCATAAGACTTTTTTATGGTACCATTGCTAATAGTAAAAAAATAAAAATTTCTGTTTATCAGGAGGACATCAGTAAATGATGCCAAAAGCACAAGCAACAAAAGAAAAATACAGGGCGCCTGGGTGGCTCAGTTGGTTAAGCGACTGCCTTCGGCTCAGGTCATGATCCTGGAGTCCCGGGATCGAGTCCCGCATCGGGCTCCCTGCTCGGCAGGGGGTCTGCTTCTCCCTCTGACCCTCCCCCTTCTCATGTGCTCTCTCTCTCATTCTCTCTGTCAAATAAAATAAATTAAAAAATCTTAAAAAAAAAAAAAAAGAAAAATACATTCAGTGTCATCAGAATTAAAAATTTTGTGCTTCAAAACACTGATCAATAAAACTAAAGGGACTCACAAAATGGGAGAAAATATTTTCAAATCATATATTTGATAAGGGACTTGTTTCTAGAATACATAAAGAATGCTTACAACTCAATAATAAAAAAAAAGACAAATAACCCAATTTTAAAATGAGCAAAGAACTTGAATAGTTGTTTCTCCAAAGAAGATCTGTAAAGGGCCAGTAGGCACATGAAAAGATGTATGACATCATTAGCCATGAGAGAAATGCAAATCAAAACCACATTGAGATACTACTTTATGCCCCCCTAACACATCTAGAATTTAAAAAGAGAAAAACAAGTGTTCGTGAGGATGTGTAGAAATTAGAACCTCATATACTGCTAGTGGTAATGTAAAATGGTGCAGCTGCTGTGGAAAATAATTTGGCACTTCCTCTAAATGTTAAATGCAGAGTTACCATATTACCCAGTAGCTAGAGGTTTTAGTAGATACTAAAGAAAATGAAAATATATGTCCACACAAAAACTTGCATATAGATGTTCACAGCAGCATTTATAATAGCCCAAAAGCAGAAACAATCCAAATATCCATCAACTGATGAATGGAAAAATGAAATGGTGTATCCATACAATGGAATGTTATTCAACAATAAAAAAAAAAAAGGAAACCCTGATTCATGCTACAACATGGATGAATCTTCAAACTATTATGTTAAGTGAAAGAAGGCAATCACAAAAGATTATAAATTGTATGGTTCCAATTATATGAAATGTCCAAAACAGATAAATCTACAGAGACAGAAGGTAGATGAATGGTTGCTTATGGCTGGGAAAAGGCAAATTAAAACTATGAAACATACACCAATGACTTAAAACTTAATGTTAAAATAAAGATGTGAAGTTATTAAATTCATATCGACTCATGGTGAGAGTGCAAATTGGTATAACCATTTTGGAAAATAATTTGATACATCTTTTAAAATTAACAACACATACATCTTGTGAGCCAGCAAATCCACTTCTAAATTATACCTAGGAGAAGTGTATGCACTTTTGTACCAAGAGTTGTATCAAGAATATTCACAGTAACATTATTTGTAATCATCCCAAATGTCCTTCAGTAGTAGAAGAAATAATTAAGTTGTGATATATTCTTGCAATGGAATACTATACAGCACCGAAAATGGCAAGTTCCAGAAGAATCTCACAAACATCAAATTTAAAAGCTAGCCACAAAAGAGCATGTACTATATGATTCACCTAATATAAAGTTCAAAACCAGACATAACTATAGTGTTGAAAGTCAAGATAGTGGTTTGCTTTTAGGGGGAAAGTAAGGAATAATAATTATAAGTAGAGATTTTGAAATGTTATAATGTTTTCTTTCTTAACTCTGGTGATAGTTGCATAGATATATCCTTTGTGATAATTAACTGAACTAAATATTTATAATTTTTGCACTTAAAAAGTACCTTTCCTAGTCCAAGATTATTAAAAAAACAAAAACAAAAAGCCTCAACCTGTCAGGGATCTATAATTGCAGGAGTCATGGATAGGAAGTGGCAATGTCTTCAGGGGACTTTGAACATGAGGACAGAGTCAACTTCCAAATACCTTATTTACATAATATCAAATGTCCACATGTGTTCAGCTGCTTCACCATAATAGCCTTTCTTACTTTGACCAAATTACCTCATTAAGATTTGTTCTTAAGTTTTGTTTTCTTTTGCTTTCATAAATGTAGTTGAGCATCGAAATTTCACATAATTTGGACGCTAACAAGATTAGACAGTAATATGACATTAATCACTATTTGATCCTATTCTATGCCTTATTCCATCTCCATCCCACTAAAAGCTTGCTTTTGGGGTGGGGGGGTGTCAGATGGTAAACATTTTTCAGGCATTTTGAATTTTGCCATTTCAGTGGTGAAAGATGCTATTCTTTCATGTTTGTGTGTTAGGAGGAGGTGGTGCTCAGCATGCTAATCTATGCACACTGACCTTTGTTTCTATCTGACTGAGCAGATGTAGGAATTAATCACTGTCACTCCTGGATGCTGTGGCTACAGCTGTCCCCCACTGCCTTTCTGCCCCTGATAGATTTATTAGTGTATTTTGTTTGCTAGAAAACATGCCTCAGCACAGAAGAACTGGCAAATTAGAGAAGCTTATCTGTGAATATAATTTCTTAGAAACGTGTCTTTTCCTACACATCCATACCTATATACTCTGAACTCTTTAAAAGAAGAAAAAGAGAAAAGAAAAGCTGGTAATACTGTTTATGTAATACCCAATTATTTCCCATCCTGAGAAATTTCACATTAGACCTGTGTCCTACAATTACAAAGAACTGTCTTCTAACCTCTATACTCTTCTTTTTGCAACCAGCCCCCTCTTAACTCTCAACTTTTAGTTTAGTCCCACTCCCAGAATCTGGGCATACTTTGACTCTAGGCACATGAAAATAAGTGTTTTAAATTTGTACTAAATTCATTCTATAGCAGACCCCCACTATAACCTTCAGAACTTAACACTCTCTATACACCAAGCATCCCCACTACATAGATATCCCTGCAACCTCTCCAAATCTAACCCCTGACGATACTGACAACAGCCGGGATGGAAATCAAAGTAGCCACGCTCTTTTGGATATTGGGAATTACCTCTAAAATCCAGTATAAATTTCTAGGGCCTGGTCTATCTATTTTCATTTTACCCCCTTCTCTCTATCAAGTCAGCATGCTCTGGGGCAGAGGTTTAGGGCTAGCAGCCAGTGCCTATTGGGAGTCTGTTCCTTTCTGGTGGCCCACTGCCTGCCAGAATCCAAGACCTCAGCCTTAGATATGTACCTTAGCCTGCAGGTCTCTGATACCAACCCTTCACTCACTGGGACTTCTGCTTATTTTCTGCACTCTTTGACCCAGCTAGATTCTCTCTCACAGTTTACTCTTTGTTGACTCTTCCTCAGAATGATCTCCAGGTTTTAGACATCCTTGCATGTTCAACCCCTAATTTACTAGTACCTTCTTTCATGCTCTTAGCATCTGGTTTATGTGTCCTTTTTTTTTTTTTTTAAAGATTCTATTTATTTATTTGACAGAGGGAGACACAGTGAGAGCAGAACACAAGCAGGGGGAGTGGGAAAGGGAGAGGCAGGCTTCCCGCTGAGCAGGGAGCCCGATGCGGGGCTCGATCCCAGGACCCTGGAATCACGACCCGAGCCGAAGGCAGACGCTTAACGACTGAGCCACCCAGGCGCCCCTGGTTTATGTGTCTTAATCTTATGTGTCTGCCTAGACTCCTGAATTCAAATTCCTCTGGCATACATTTTCAGCCACCATTTGAGCCCCAATTCTGACCGTCTTTCTTTTTCTGGTAGTGATACTAAGTGCGTTATTAAGAGAAGACAGGTTAATCCTCTAGATGTCAATCTTAGTGATTTGGCCCATCTCTCAGAAAAAGAGAAACAAGTAGACCAAGTGTCTGTCAAGAGTTGAATGGATAAACAAAATGTGCTATATACATAAAATGGAATATTATTCAGCCTTAAAAAGGAAGGAAATTTCAACACATGCTACAGCATGGATGAACCTTGAGGACTTTATACTATGTGAAATAAGCCAATCACAAAAGACAAATACTATATGAATCCACTTATATAAGGTATCTAGCATATCAAACTCAAAGAAATAGAAAATAGAATGGTGGTTGCCGGGGCTGGGGAGGCGGAGAAATGGGAAATTATTGTTTAATGGGTACAGTTCAGTTAATGTTCAGTTAATTGTGGTTTAATGGGTATAGAGTTTCTGTTTTGCAAAATGAAAAAGTTCTGGAGATTGGTTGCACAAAAATGTGAATATACTTAATACTAATGAACTGTACACTTAAAAATGGTTAAGATGGTAATTTTTATGTTATTTTATTATATGTAATTTTACTGTATTTTACCGCAATTAACATTTTGTTTAATTTTAAAGAGAAAGAAACAAAAACTCCTATTAGAAATAACTCATTTGGGTCAAATAATTTATTACAGATCCATTTCCTTAAAACTATTTTTTATTTCTTACACCATCTCTTAAGAGATAATGATCATTCTTAAATCATTGCCTGTTTTGTAGCTTGTTACTTTATTTTTCATGCCCCAGATTTGCATATCTGAATCTTTGATATCCTCTCTTTCAAGTATTCCAAGATTTCATTCTACCATACTCAAGATCTCTTAATGATTTAGTAGGTTTTGTTCACACCTCCTTTGGCCTTCCCCTGTCCAGGCTGCAGAATGGTCTGTCCTCATTTAGTAAAGACCCTGCCATTCCAGTTTTCCTTCTCTAGAATTGATTTATATTCCTCATATTACCGAAGCCAGATGTTTTATTCTGGTACAGTATGAGACTTTACCCTGGACTTTAGATTCTCAGAAGAAGGGGGAGGAGGTGGCCTAGTTTTGTGTGAGACTTACAACAAACAATAGTACAATAGAAATGTTATTGGCAAAGGGAGTCTTACTCAAATCTCTGTGGGTAAGATTCTCTTAGACATATTAAGGTAATAATAGGAATAAACACATTCTCTTTTTGAGATACAATTCACATACCATGAAGTTCATGTTTTTAAAATAGATAATTCAGTAGTTTTTAGTATATTCACAAGGATGGGCAGTCATCAGCACTGTCTAATTCCAGACCATTCATTACTCCAAAAAAGAAACCTCATACCCATTAGCATTCTCTCGCCATTCCTTCCTCCCTGCAAGCCTCTGACAACTACTGGTCTACCTTCTGCCTCTATAGATTTGCCTAATCTGGACAATACATATAATTGGAATTATACAACATGTGGTCCTTGGTGTCTGGCTTCTTTCACTTAGCATTATCTTAGCATAATGATTACAAGGTTCATCCATGGAGGCAGTACTTCACTCATTTTTATGGCTGTTAATGTTCTGTTAAATGGGTATTCCGTATTTGGTTTTTTCATTATCAGTTGATAGATCTTTGGTTGTTTCCCCTTTTTTGACCATTATGGATAATATGCTCTATGAACATTCATGTACAATTTTTTGTGTGTACATGTGTTGTTCTTTATCTTGAGTATATATACCTAGAGGTGGAATTGTTGGGTTATAACGTATTTATATAAGTGCTGAGCTGTTTTTCAAAGTGGCTGTATCTTTTTACAATCTCACCAACAATGTATGAGGGTTTAAATTTCCCCACATCATTGTCAACACTTACTATTATCTGTCTTTTTTATTGTCACCATCCTAATGGATATAAAGTGGTTTTGTGGTTTTGATTTTACTCAAATCATTGTGGTTTTGGTTTGTATTTCCCTGATGGCTAATAATGTTGAGCATCTTTTCATGTACTTATTGGTCATTTGTAAATCTTCTTTGGAAAAATAGTTATTCAGATCCTTGACAATTTTTAAACTTAGATTATTTATCTTAGGAATATACTTAAACCAGTGATTTCTCAAAGTTGGTTCACAATAGAATCTGCTCAGGAGCTTTTAAAAATCCTAATACCCATGCTTCACCCTAGGCCAGTTAAATCAAAATATCTATGGGTAGATAGATATTTTTTAAAAAGCAAGTTTAAAAAAAAAAATTCTCCAGGTGATTGTAATGTTTGGGAATCAGTGTTATAGACTGGATGACCAAGCTGATGATACCAATAGAGAAATGTTAAAGGCTGGGCACCTAGGTGGCTCGGGTGCTTAAGCATCTGCCTTCAGCTCAGGTCATGATCTCTGGGTCCTGGGATTGGATCCTGGGATTGAGCTCCTGGCTCAGCAGGGAGTCTGCTTTTCCTTCTCTTTTTGCCTCTCCCCCTGGTCATGCTATCTCTCCGCCCCAACCGCCCACCCCCGGGCCCCATATCTCTCTGTCTCAAATGAATACATTAAAAAAATCTTTAAAAAAAAAATGTTAAAGGCTTAGAAATTATACCAGGTATTATAAATTGAACTAAATGTGAATTGTGAAAAGCCTAATCAGGTCAAGAGGTAGAGGTGAGCTTTTTAATAAGGATTTTTAAAATAGGATTTTTCCTATAACAGGAAGTTTTAAACCAATGACAGAGAAAATGTTCTGGCTGTGGTTCTTGCCTACTGACTAGGACTAGATCTTACCATGGGTGAGCCAATAAATGTGACTAATCATGACACAATTAAGTCCGTAGGCCCAGAAAATTTATCGCAACTATTCAGTGTTCAAAAGGAAACTATGACAAAATGTGAGTATTAACTAGGAGAAAATTGAAATCTAGGCTTTTGAAAGTCAGAAGGAGATTGGAGCCTATTTTAAGAGACTTCATTGGAAGTATAGGGAAAGAGTAACTGAGAATAAAAAAGAAAAAAAATCCAAGCACTTAAAAATGTGACAGTCACAGTGGAGGGAAAATGACATCTCTCAAAGAATGTAAAAACCTCCCCAGAGGAAAGCAGGGAGCCCACAGAGTTTGTCAGGTTAGGTAGGAAACAGGAAAAAAGACTTTGAGAAGCACCTTTGAAGCAAGTCCAAAATACGTAAAGGGATTATTTAAATGGATTAAAAGGGAGAAGCTAGAATAACAGTGGACTCTTCTGCTGCTAACAGTAGGGCACAGGGAGCGGTCAGAGACCAAACGACAATAAGACTAAACTAATTATGTGCCTCTGAATGTATTGAGAAAGATACCAGAGTGATTACCACACTGAAATCGTCCCCTACAAGTGGATCAGAAGAAGCTGATCCAGTCTTTCTCTGTGTTTTGCATATTTCAAGTCAGGTAGACAAATGCATACTGACCAGTTGCTGGAAACTGTTGGTGTTGGTCTTGAGATTTTTGAAGTCCTCTAGAAGAAATTATTCCCTTGGTCATGCCTCTCTCCTCTTGCCGCCAAGCCTCTGAAAAGAGTGGTCTTCACTAGCCGCCTCCACTTCCTCATCTCCCATTCATTCTTCAACCCATGCCCTGATTTCACTGAAATGACCCCTTGAGCAGGTCATTAAATTAACGGATCTCTTTTTAGACTTCATCCTATTTAGCCTCAAGCCATATAACACTTAACCATCTCCTCAGTTCCTCCTTTCTGAAGCCTTCTCTTTCCTTAACTTTATCATGCCTGAATGTCCTGACTTACCTCTCTGCTCCCTGACGGCTGCTTCCATTGGCTCCCATGCTCTGCCTCCCCATTTAATGTTGGTATCCGCCTGAGTTCCAGTCTACATTCACTTTTTATGCTATACACCCCCCTGGTCTTAATCCCTCCTGCAACATATCCCCAAGCCCTGCCTCTTTCAAGTCCCATTTTCTAACTTTACAGTTGATATTTTGAAATGGGCTTTCCTTAGTTAATTCAAATTCAGTGACCAAAAACCAGACTCAACCCTTACCATGAATCTTGCTTTACCTCTGTGTAGTTCCAATCTCAGTTAATATAGCATTACCATCCACCCACTCCTCATTCTGGATTCCTTTGTCTCCCTACACATCCAATTAGTCACCAAGTCTTAGATGTTAGCTTCTCAAATGTCTCTAAGTCTGTCTTCTGCTGCCCATCTCCATGGCCCAAGTGTAGCCCTGATCAACTTTCCATCCGGGTTATTGCGGTAGCCCCCTCGCTGCTCTATCCCATTTCCAAGTTAGCTACTGCTCTCTTGCCAGCATTTTTTCCACAAACACAGACTTGATTTTCAAACATAGATTTCTACTGCTTCTACAACTCCTTAGATAAGCATTTAGGATCTTTTGTAGTCTAGCCCTAATCTACAATTTCTGCTTATTCCCTTTAAAGTAAGTTATGCTTGCATGATACAGGGTAGTAGCTGTTTCTCGAGCACACCACTACTTTTTTCAACACACCTTTGTTTATGCTCTTCCTTGTCTCATGACTCTTCACATTTTTTACCTCACAAACTCCTCTTCATCCTTTAAGACAAACTCTTATTCATGAAAATGGCCCTGGGCCAGCAGCATCAGTATCATCTGGGAACTTGTTAAAAATACAAATTCTTGGGGCCCTACCCTAGACCCTACTGAATCTAAAACTCTAGGGGATGATGACCAGAACTGTATTTTAACAGGCTCTTCAGGTGATTCTTCCAATTCTAAAATCTAAAAACCACTGTTCTAAGGGCATTCCTTTATCAATGCCCATAGTACTTTATATACACTTATTACATTGTTTCATAATGATATTTACCTATACACTTATCCATCTCTGCTACAAATTGAGTCTGCAAAGTCAAATACAATATTTTGTGTATTTCCCATCACCTGCCACAGGGTCTGGCACATAGGAGATGCTTGATAAGAATTCAGAGCCTAAAACATACCCTTCCCCTCCAGGGTTTGGTCCAGTTAGAGTACATACAAATACACAGAACTGGATAATCAAATGATATATTTACTCTTAAAGGTTTACATGTGTCACACAAGCCAAAAGCACATATACTGATAGTACCAACTGTCAGCAGGATGCAGAGAAACTGGATGTCTCATACATTGCTGGTGGTTATGTAAAATGGTAATGTTACCTCAGCCATCAAAAAAGAATGAAATCTTTCCATTTGCAATGACATGGATGGAACTAGAGGGTATTATGCTAAGCGAGATAAGTCAGTCAGAGAAAGACAAATATCGTATGATTTTACTTATATGTGGAATTTAAGAAACAAAACAGATGAGTATAGGGGAAGGGAAGGAAAAATAAAATAAGATAAAAACAGAGAGGGAGGCAAACTGTAAGAGTCTCTAACTATAGAGAACTGAGGGTTGGTGGAGGGAGGTGAGTGGGGGATGAGGTAACTGGGTGATGGGCATTAAGGAGAGCACTTGTGATGAGCACTGGGTGTTATATGCAACCGGTAAATCACTAAATTCTACCCCTGAAACTAATGTTAACATAGTTAAGTATGTTAACTAACTACAATTTAAATAAAATCTTAAAAGGAAAAAAAATGGTACTGTTACTTTGGAAAACAATTTGGTAAATTTGTACAAAATCAAACATATGTTCACTGTGTAATTCAGGAATAGTACTCCTGAGTATTTACTCCTAGAAAAGTGAAAACACAAAAACAAATGTTTACAGCAGCTTTATTTTTAATAATCAAAAAATAGAAACAACCCAAAGATCCTTTAGCAGGTGAATGGATGAACAAACTGTGGTGCATCCATATAATGGAACACTACCCAACAATAAAAAGGAACAAGCTATTAATACATTTCAATAACTTGGATGAATCTCAAGGGCATTATGCTGAATAAAAGAAGCCAATCTCAAGAGGTTACACCCTGTATGATTCTACTTATATTGTATTATCAGGAGATGAATTTATAATGATAAAGAATAGATGAGAGGTTGTCAGAGGTTATAGGTGGAGGGAGGATGTGACTATAAAGGATAGTCTGAGGGTAGTTTTGTTGCACGATGAAACAGTTAAGTATACTGATTATGGTGGTAGTTACACTAATTTGTATATATGATCAATTTCATAGAACTACACACACACACACACACACACACACACAAAGAGCACATATAAAAACTGGTGAAATTCAAACAGACTCTATACTTTAGTTAATAGTATTGCACCACTGTCAGTTTCCTGGTTTTGATAATGTAATCTAGTTATGTAAGATGTTGTCTTTGAAGGAAGCTGGGTTAAAGGTCAAGCTGTTTTGCAACTTCTTATGAGTCTCAGATAATTTCAAAATAAAAAGTTTTTTGAGGAAAAGAAAGCACAGGGATTGCGGGTGAAAGCCAAATTAGAAAGCGCTCCTTGACATGATGCTAAAATGGGGGCCAGGGAGAGGAGGAGAGCTCATTGTCTGGTAGAGATGGGGAAGGAGAAGAGAAGAGGAGAGATTCCTGCCTTGGAGACCTTCTGGTAGAACTTGGCCTAGGCCTGTTCACCTCTCTCCAGTCTGAGTGCTTAACGCTGCCCACCTGGGGGAGTGTGGGTCCTGAGGTGAAAAGGGAGGTGAAAGCTTCCTCCTCAGCAGTTTCCCACGTGGGAAGAGAGAGAGGAAAACCTTTCCTCAATAGGCCTCAGTGGGAGATCAGAGAGAGGGGGGATAAGGGTTACTCCTTAACAATGTTTACAAAAGGTTAAGTGTGTCAACAGTGAAAGAACCCAGGCTCTGGAATCAAACTCCATGTCAATCCTAGCCCCATCTCTTACTAGGCATGTGACTCGATCGCCTTATTGAACTTTGCTGAATCCCATCTCCCTATTTAAAAGTAGGGGTAATGATGCTATGTATCTCAGAATGCTGTGAAGATTGCATTAGATAGAGTATGTGGACCCCTTAGCAACTGCCTAGCAAATATTAGATATATAATCAATGTTGGCTACTCTTTTTAATATTATTCCATATCATTGTCAATATTCTAAGAAATAGAAAAAACATACATTCAAATGATTCTGACTGCAATATAATTTTTGATGATTTAGAGGTACTTCAAGATCCTTCAGTACTTCAAACTCATCATAAAAATCAGCATTTAGTCCCTATATGTGTAAATTCAGACCATTTAACTTAAAATGAACAGTTGTTACTTTCTATTACAGGCCTCTTACGTGCTTTTTATTTTAGATACATTATCTCTGACCTTTATAGCACTCGAGAGGATAAATATTATTTTTCCCATTTTTAGATAAAGAAACCACCTCAGCAAGGTTAGGCAAATCATCCACCATACACAGCTAGGCAGTCTAGTCAGTCTGATTTCAAAGCCCATGCTTTTCCCACTACATCATGTTAACTTCAACGTTAATCCACAAAAGCTGCTTAAACACACACAGATTATCTAACAGTTGTTCCTTTCACATCAGATTACAGGACAGAACACACAACTCCTGTCACAGCCTAGGGCAGACACTTCTAGGCCATGCTGGGGCCAAGACTCAGAGACTCTAGGCAATGATGAAAACCAAGAGCCCAAAGCCCGTTGTGGCAAAAATGCAGTGTGGGGTTCCAGCCAGAGGTAAAGTCAGGAGCCATGACAATGTCCAAGGTCCAGGCCAGTACTCAGAATTGGAAAGGGCAGGCAAAGCCCAGCAGAAGGCACTCCAGAGGACTCAGGATTTCCTCTCTGTCCGCTTGACAATAAATGCCAGCTAATGGAGCCTTTGAGGAGCCTCGGTTGAGGAGGCAGGTACAAACCCTTGGCCTACCACCAGTGCTACCGCTAGACATTAGAAACCAGGGTCAAGGGGTGCCTGGGTGGCTCAGTCGTTAAGCATCTGCCTTCGGCTCAGGTCATGATCCCAGGGTCCTGGGATCGAGCCCCACATCAGGCTCCCTGCGGGAAGCCTGCTTCTCCCTCTCCCGCTCCCCCTGCTTGTGTTCCCTCTCTCACTGTGTCCCTCTGTCAAATAAATAAATAAAATCTTTAAAAAAAGAAAAAAGAAACCAGGGTCAAGAAGGCCCCTAGTAGAAGTTCATTATCAGAAGGGTGGACACTGGGTCCCAGGTGGCCAGGGTAACCTAGGGCAGAAGTGAAAGAACACGGGAGGGAACCAGGAGTCAGAGCATCTGCATTAGCTGTCCCATTGTGGTCCCTATCTGGGTACAAAACTGCCATGCAGGGTCCCTTCATCATAAAATGAGAAGGTCAGGCCCAATCCCTGGTTTAAACAGTGCTCCTCATGACCCTCAGACTCCAATCCTGTCTTCGGCAATTCCTGGGGGCAGAGTGGTGGGGAACAAGCCGTTTGTGCCTTGCTGGCAGTCTCCCTTTTATCTCTGTTAAGTACTGGACCTCTAGGAGCCTTCTAACTCTAATGATTTATCCAGGATAGCAAACAGTAAGTTTCCACGAGGTTCAGGGCCCTGTGTCAGGCACTACGGGGCAAAGCTAGGTAAAACCCAGTCCCCACGCCAAGGATTCCCAGATTCTGGCCCAGCAGAGAGTGACTCCAGCAGCTGTAGCTGCTCAGGATTCCTCTCAGACTCACCAAAGCCCCAAGTTTTCCTGCCACAACCCTGAGGACCAGAAAGAAGGGGAAGGAAGGGAAGGAAACCTTCCCAACACGGCTGGCGAATGCTCCATGCCTCGGAGACATCGATGGACATGTCACCTGGTAGACAATAGATAATATTCTGGTTTACAGCAGACTCCCTGTGATTGGCTGCTTCATGGAGCCAAATGTGCTTGTGCTTTATGCTCTACTTAAAATCAGGGCATCTGCTGTGCCCTTTTGGAAGTGCTACAGTCTCCGTCTAGGGACTGCTCAAGGCCTTCCCCTGCGGCTAAGGAGAGAAAGGAAGTTGAAATCACTGCTTCATAAATTAAAACACATGCCTACACTCTAGGGTCTGAGGTTATATGAGAGGAGAGGATTTTTGTGTTTCTAGCGTTTTTCCCCCTGGCATTTTAAAACACATTTAAGATATATTACAATTGCATGAGACATGGGCAAAAATATATTTAGAAACTAATTTTTTTAAATTGATGTGGAATGTGGCCATAATACTCCTAATTAAAGCCATACAAGCTCCTTTCTAGTAAGGGTACCCTTTGGGGCTTTTTTCCCACTCTCATCACCAGCTTATCTTGAATCTATCAGTATGCTTTTTCACTACTGTCCTAAACATGAGCTGGTAAAATGAAGTAATGGGCATTTGGCCTTATATCTAAATTTCCACATTTCAGCTTTAAAAATATTTGCAAGAACGCATTTTAAAAATGATCCTTTGGCCTATTTACATAGTCTAGGAGAGCTATATATTCTGAAATTTGTTCTCTGGAAATTTATATGCATATTCACATACAAATATTTATAATGAGCATACATTCATATACATAGATTTTATTAAATGGCCCAGTGATACTGCGAAAACAACTGCTAATATTAAATTAAAATTTTTTCTATTCTAAAAGAAAAAAGGCAGAATAAGAAAATTGTCTTTGCAGTGAAAAAGTTAGAAACCAGGAGGTAGTGTCCAAATGAGCTGAGGATAGAAATTAAACCTCATTTGCCTTCCTATCTCCAGTTCTTAATACTTTAACAAATAGATATTTAGGAATTGTTTAGTTAATGCTTAACATAGGAAGATCATTAAAAAGATAATAACTAATAAAATATGGAAACACTGAGGTCATCTGCTAAAGGGAAACTTGGGGGCAGGTTCGTTAGCGAGTTTTCTTTTGCACTTAATAGCTAAATGTTTTGGTGATTAATTGATTGATCGACTGATTGACTGAGATGTAAATTCTAAAGCATCTCTGATAACCAGGTCAGCCTCTTGTTCCTGCTTAAGGTAGAGAGGCAGAAATACAAAGTATGACTGGCTTATTAATAAGCCAGCAGTAGCGGAAAAAGAACTTGCCTCTGTAATAAGTTTAGAAGGGGAGAGCTGGAAAGGAAAGTAGATGTCATCGAGTCCAACCACTGCTAATCATCTAGCTATCTTGCAGGCAGAATGTCTTTGTTCTTCCAGTTCATCTCCAGCTTCAGCAGCTGCAGGCCTGAACTGACAGAATAGCAGTAGGAGCCTGCTCTCCATGTAAAACAAAGCTATACAAGCACTTACAACTACAGGAAAGCAGACAGATTTAGAGAGGCCTGGCCCACCCTGGACAAGAGGCAGGACTGAGTGTTTTAGCTTGCTACAGAACATAATTTAGTAGCTACAAGGATGTAAAGAGAAGGCATGCGTCCTGGCCTAGCTCAGTCCAAGATCAGCAGATTTTCTGAAATCGGGGAATGGGATGCATGTTATTAACCTCTGAGCAGATGTCAGCTGAGACTGTAATCTGTGCGGTCGTGAAGATGAGGGCTCATCCATCAACTGCTTGACAAGGCCTGTCATCATATCACTGGGCCTCCATAGCCCTCGACACATGATGTAAGAGATATATTGGACAAAAGCATTTCCTGGGGGAATTCTCCAGGAAGAATTCAGCCAATGGAAAGGAATCTTTCAAGTGGCCTGATTTCATTGGAGACAAGTAAACACATATGTGTGCATGCATATATGAATATACACATCCCCAAGATGCTGCACTTTCCTAGGAACAAAGAGACGCTTCACCAGCCTCCTGTGAGGATTCTTTCTCTCATTTATTTTTAGACTCTCCCAGCACCATGCTGAGTGGGGAAGCAAAGGAGTGGATCACCCGAACGACAAGGCTTTTGAGTGACAGTTTGGGGTGTGGAGATTTGTCAAAACCCAGTGTCTATGGAAGTCCAAGGCACCCAAAATATCTTGGGCCTTTTGTGTTCAATAATGCCAGGAAGATCTCAGCCATTGCAGGAGGGGCTTCCTAAAACTCCTACCATAACCCAGAATGTGCCCCTTTTGTCTTAACACACAGACATTGAACCAACTCTTGACTTTCCCTCTGATTGTCAGAGATCTCTGCTGCTTTAGAGCCATTTGGCACCCTTTTGGAAGGATGAGAGCCTCATCCTTCTGCCTAACAGAGGAGAACATTGCCAAGGAAAAATGAGATGAGACAAGAGGACAAAGAAAGGAAGAAGTGATGTGTCTTTCATATCTATCAATGAATTTATTCATTCATTCATTCAACAAATGGTTATGGAACACTTGCCATTTTGCAAAGACTGTGCTAGGAGCTGAGATACAGATAAATAAGAAACAGTCTGGCTTTTGAGGGATAGAAACTGTCTAGTGAGACAAACATAAAAAGCTGTTAATATAACATAACAATTGTAGTGATGCACATATACCCTGGGGTGTTATAAAGCCATAGAGGAGGGCACCAAACCTAGACTGAGGGCATCATCCAGACAGATATGTGCTCTTATTTCTTTGAATCGAATGAGGTGGGTCACCCACAAAGAAAATGTGAAGCATACCTCATAGAACAAATAAAAAGATTAATTGGTAGTACAGTAAGCCCTGCTAATTAACCTTAGAGGCCATTGATTTTGGTGGCAACAGTCTGCAAGGTTATAAAATTTTCTCCAACATTCAGCTCTTGGATATAAAGGCAGACAATGGATTGAAATTTTGATGGGAGTTTTGTCAGATAGATGCAGCGAAAGAGCTTGTTTGGAAAAGGAAGTGGGTGTTGCCGAGAGAACAGTTCACATGATCAACTAGAGGTTTCACATTGGGTACAGAAAGGAAGAGAGACTGGCAGACTGCAAGGAAGCTGAAGAGCCAGGGAACAGGAGGTCTGCAGGCTGTTAATGAGCAAGTGTGTTAAAAGTGAGCATATGAGAGGGCTGGAGAGCAGGGGGCTCATTCATTCATTCGTCAGGTATTTACTGAGTGCTTTCTTTTTTTTTTTTAAGATTTTATTTATTTATTTGAGAGAGAGAGCATGAGTGGCAGAGGCGGCAGAGGGAGAAGGAGAAGCAGACTCTCTGCTGAGCACAGAGTCCAATGTGGGGCTTGATCCCAGGATCCTGAGATCATGACCTGAGCTAAAGTCAGACACTTAACCAACTGAGCCACCCAGGCGCCCCTTTACTGAGTGCTTTCAAAATGCTATGTAGTGTTCTAGTGTTGGGAGTACATCATGAACAATTCTAATTGGGAGGAGAAGACAATAAACAATAATAAATATGTAAATTATGTAATAGTTTAGAAAGTAGTAAGTATTGTGGTGGGATGGAGATAGAACAGGTTAAAAAGGATTTGGAATTCTGAGGAAGAGTGTGATTTTAAATGGGGTGGTAGCCCTCATTTGAGAGGGTAACTTTTGAACAAGGACATAAAAGGATAGAGGGAATGAGCCATGCAAATATATGAATTAGAATATTCTAGGGGCGCCTGGGTGGCTCAGTCGTTAAGCTTCTGCCTTCGGCTCAGGTCATGATTCCAGGGTCCTGGGATCGAGCCCCGCATCGGGCTCCCTGCTCGGCCGGGAGCCTGCTTCTCCCTCTCCCACTCCCCCTGCTTGTGTTCCCCTCTCTCGCTGTGTCTCTCTCTGTCAAATAAATAAAATCTTAAAAAAAAAAAAAAAAGAATATTCTAGACAGGGAGAACAGCCACTTCAAAGCCTTGAAGTGTGTGAGTGCCTGGTGTTTTCAAGGAATAGCAAGGAGGCCTGTGTGGGGTGGAGCGGGCAAGAGGAAGAAGTAGGAAATGGGATAGATAATGGGGACCTAAATATATAAGCCTTGTACACTCTGGTAAAGACTGAGTTTTCCTCTGAGTGAATTAGAAAGGCACTGCACTGCAGCCTTCTGAACAGAGAAGTGACATGATCTGATTTACCTTTAATGGATTGCTATGACTGCTATGTTGAAAATAGACTTAGGAAGGGCCCAGAGTAAGCAGGAAGACCAGTTTGGAGGCTATTGTAATAATCCAAATGAGAAATGCAAAGTCAGACTTTGATCAGGGTGGTGGCAACAGAGGTGGTAAGTAGTTGGATTCTGGATGTATTTCAAGGATAGAACCAGGGGGATTTCATGACAGATTGAATGTGGGTGGTGAGCAAGAGTCAAGGATGACTTCAAGATTTTTGGTCCAACCAAATAGAAAGATGGAATTGCTATTATCTGAACTGGGGAAGAATGTGAGAAGAACAGGTCCAGGGAGAAGAGTAAGAGTTCAATTTTGGATCAAAGAGGGGAATATTGGTTTTCAAAATTTCTGAAGTGGAATCATTCTGAATGATTGTAACATCCAAGATGCAACCCTGGGGATGGGTATCTAAAAGCAGAATAAAGTGAAGTCATTATGATAAAAGAATTTAGAACTCTGGAGGTTGGAAGGTTAATGAAATCTCCTAGGATGGCCTCCTAGAATGGTGGCCCACACAGGAGAGGGCCCTGTTCCTTCCTCTCCTGTGCTACTCTCATCATTATGATACAGAATTAGAACACATATGATTAGAAGTCACATAAATATTGCTTTGAGGTGTACAGAATTTGAACTGGGTTTAGATTTTGAACCTAAAACATTAGAAATAAGCAAAGTAGCAAAATAATCACTATTTTTTTAAAAGATTTTATTTATTTATTTGAGAGAGAATGAGATAGAGAGAGAGAGCATGAGAGGGGGGAGGGTCAGAGGGAGAAGCAGACTCCCCACTGAGCCAGGGAGCCCGATGCGGGACTTGATCCTGGGACTCCAGGATCATGACCTGAGCCAAAGGCAGTCGCTTAACCAACTGAGCCACCCAGGCACCCCAAAATAATCACTATTTGCTGAAACACACGGGACAACATTATAATAAAGCAGTTTGGAACATATCCAGCTGAAGTAGATTTATAATCCCACTGTAGCATGGATCAAAAACAGTGGATTGAAAAAGAAATTCAATTAACTCTCACAATTTAATCTTAAGTGTTTTATTAAAAATCTTTTTAGAAAGACATTCATACTTGGTTTTAGCTATGTCTAAAGCTTAGTGACCCCCATATAGCATTTTAGAAACCATGGCCCTGTGACATTTTAGGAAACTTTTCTAATAGCCACAAGAAATACCCTCAACCCTATTTGCAAGCCATGTTTCCAAATTCAGTTCATAACCAGAATTAAGAAGAAACAATAGGATGACCCAGTCAGTCCTCCAGAGCAAGTATAATAAACCTCTAATTCAGAAACCTATATTTGATGAAGACTTTTAAAACATCATACCTGTGAGCTGATGGATGTCACATAAGTATCAAAATTCATTAAAGACTTTTGAAATGATAATCCAGGTTTATACAGTCTCTGCAGATATAGGTGGATATTTATTTATATTGAGACTTACTTGAGAATAGAAAAATCAAGAAAGCTCTTGTCTTACATTGCCAATTAATAAATGAAGAGAAAAAGATTAGATAGCTATATAATCCTTAAAAAAAAAAAAAAAAAACCCTTGTTTCTGAGTGCTAGTAACCCAGTCCAAGCTTTTATCTCTTTATAAACGCAACATAGGTAATCTCGATGGGACTGAATATTTATAATTAAGTATATAATATTGAAATCTTCTTGCTTTGTGGAAATTATGTGTTTGTGGTTAATTAAAATATTCAGCATGTGTAGGTTTCATCTTTTAGTTCAACAGAAAAATATAAGTGACATTGGTGGTTGAATTCCTATGAAAGTAGCAAAGACATTCCCCAGACATACGTAATTCATCTGCTGAATAGGAGATGATTCACCTTTCAGTGACTTCACAGGTGTTAACTTCACCAAACAGAAGAGGTAAATCATCTTCTATTCATTTTTTTTTCTGATGCAAGTTTTAAGTAAAATTTTTTATGAAAAATATAAATATGTATATATATATAAGTCCACATGTCCATTTAGAAAATGAATTTGCATCAACTTCTGAGATGTGAAGACTATGTAATGTATATTTTGTCAAAAATAACTAAACGGACCCTGAAAAAAATAATACATTATGTGTTAATAAAAAATAATAATTAAAAATAAAAATAAAGAAAATAAATAAACTCAGGTCCTCCTAAGTCAGGAGGGTGAGAAATTCTAAATCAAGGTTGCATGCAGTACTTAATAACACAAAGAAGATCTGATTGTAGAGTGGTGTTCAAATAAAATGGCCCCAGAGAAGAATTAAGAAAGAAACCTCCCCATCAGTGATCTGGACAACACAGATGTGTGGCTGTGAGACATGTGCAGCTGAGTTTCAGCTAAGTTCAGAAACCGATATTTGATGAAGACTTTTAAAACATCATACCTGTGAGCTGATGGATGTCATATAAGCATCAGAATTCATTAAAGACTTTTGAACTGATAATCCAGGTTTATACAGGTTCTACAGATATAGATTGATTGGGTATAGGTGATAAACAGGAGAGGTGGGGTGCCTGGGTACTGCAGTTGGTTGAACACTGACTCTTGGTTTTGTCTCTGGTCATGATCTCATGAGTCATGAGATCAAGCCCCAGGTCAGCCTCCCCACTCATCAGGGAGTCTGCTTGCGGATTTTCTCCCTATGCCCCTCCCCCCACCTCGCTCATACATGCACGTTCTCTCTCTAAAACAAATAAATCTTTTAAAAAGAAAAGAAAAGAAACAGGAAAGGAAAAGGTGATTCATAGGCTTCTAAAGTCTGAAGATGGTGAGATTAATAATATCACTAATTAATGTTGGCTACATGATTACTCTGCACCAGGCGCTGTGCCACACAATTTGCTATATTACCTCCCTGAATCCTTACAACTCTGGCAGGGGGAGAGGGATGTATTATTGTTATCCCCTTTTTATAAGGGGAATCCATGAAACTTGTTCTCATTTTTAGAGGAAGAAAAAAAAAAAATCAAGGTTTTTGCTCCAAGACAAGGTAAAGCTCAGCTGGACTTACTAGTCTACATTATCTGTACTTGGGGTCTGAGTCCCAGGGCAGTGGCTTGGTATTTTTGTGTGTGTGGATGTAATTATGATGCCAGCCACAAAGTAATCAAGGTGGGCCATTGTTGGTTATGATGTTTGCAAGTCTAGCACTGCCAAACTGTTTAATGCCTCTGAGTACTTTGCCTGTCATTAAAGTAGGCTGCACTAAGTAGCTGGTTTTGCCTTGGCTCTTGACTTTAAAGTGGTCAGCTGGGTAATCCAGGTACATAGATAAGAATGCTTTCCTCCTCAGTTATTATTTTAGAACAAAAGTATAACTAAGTGTAATTATCCAGTGACTATTAATGTAAATATTGAATTTATGTAGAATACACTATTTAGACTAAAACTCTTAAATACGATGACATTCCTTCTTAATTGTTATCAGTCACTGTCCAGAATAAGCCTGGTTTTCCCCTTAAATTAACCAATTCACACATTTTTACCTTGTCCTGAGCCTCCGTTGGTGCCCAGGGTCTGTCTGACACCCAGATTGTCCACACCTCCCTCTAATCTTTGAATTGTTCTGTAAACTCATTTAAAACTGTTTGACAAAAACCCTTCCCAAATTTCCTGCTTTCAATCCCTGCTTCCTTTTTCTCTTTTGGTCAAGCAGAGAAAGGAAAAACAATTTTACATATCAAGCAGAGTAAATTGTGAAAAAAATCACAAAGCTTTTCCAAATAGTAGTTTACCTTACAGCTCATTTCTAAAGCCTCCAAGCTGTATCTCTTTAGGTAACTACCTGCTAGTTATTTATTCACTAGGTTGCATATAGCTGTCTCTTAGCAACCATAAATTTCATGGAAAAGTCCTAACTCTTCTCTGATACCACCTGTTTTTTAGAAGTTGGCCTTTTTTTAAAGACTTGGAGAAATGCCAGAATTTAGTTCTTTTTGAAAATAAATTTAAATAAATCCTAACAGTTTTTTGCAGGGCTATAAAGTGGTTTCTTCCCAGTGGCCCTTCACTCCGAGGTTACATTGGAGATTATACTGGTGAGGAAGCTCTGTTCACTCTAATGCCAAAGGGTCATGACTCTAAGTGTCTTTCTTCCTGATTCACTTTAGGATTGTGAAGATGTCCAGTCCCAATCTGAACATTGTGACCTTACTTGGCAGTTGTCTGACTTACAGTAGTGTTTACCTCTTTGGGATTCAAGATCGAGATGCTTTAGAGGGACGCTCAATGGAAACTCTCATTCAGGTAGGTTAAATCTTAAGTTTTTGTTTTGAACAAAATGTCCAACTTTTGATATATTTTTAAATCAGCATCTCCTGTAGTGGTGGCTACCTTTATCTTTGGAATGGACACTCTCAGGGGTGATCACTGGAATGTTTAATGTGGTCCACATCCTGCCCCATGCCCTGTGTGGACTGAGGCTTTGCAGATCAGAATGTGGAGAACAACAAAGGTCCCTCTCATGCCTCTTGCTTCTGTCCTTTTCCCCCTATAGATAAGACTATCCATGCTGTGCATTGGGACCTCCCTTGTGTTTGGTCCCATTCTAGGGAAAAGCTGGAGACTCTACAAGGTGTTTACCCAGAGGGTCCCGGACAAGAGAGTGGTGAGTAGGCAGCAGTTACTTACCAATGCTTGATTGCAAACAGCAGCTTTATTATTGATTATAAGCTAGGTAAGTTTGTGTCAGATTACTGGGTAGGCCTTTTTATGGCAATCTGAAGTTTCTGCTCCTCATTTCAAATCTTGGAGTGGTGTGGCCTCCTAAGTCCCCAAGCCTGGAAGGCTATGTGCCAGTGCTCTTGGGAGGTAGGCTTTTGAACATAGTTCTGTTTCATATGTACCCCAGGCCTTAGTACAGGTGGTTTTGTGTGAACTGGCCAACATCTGGAAACAGTGTGAGGGAGAACAAGATGCCCATAGAGACTGTTGCTTGGCACAAGTGTGAGCTGAAAGTGGAGTGAGGGACAGTGATCATGGAGAAGCTATAGCAAGTAAGCAGTTATTTCCTTTACTGGAGCCCAGTTCTTTTCCATGTAGAAGGCCGTTCTCTGCACTAAGAAGGATGGGCCTGGAACAGTGAGCAAAGAAGAGGACATCCGTTCAGCAGATAGAATCAATCCTAAAAGCTGTGTGGCAGCCAGATCACCTATATCCCTGACATCAGATATAATCCTGACCACATTTCCCCATTTTATCAGGTTCCCTGCCCAAACCTCAAAGTCTGGTCATCAAATTCTTTGGCTATAGGTCCTACCCAGACCCAGTGTATCACCCAATTGGAGTTTACTTCTCTGGAGTGATTTTTTTTTTTTTTTGCAAACATTATTCAGTCATTATTCAGTGAATATTGATAAAAAGCTCAGCTGTGAGTAACCATAATATGAAAAAAAATTGACTAAAGGACAAGAAGTTGATCTATCCTTCTAGAACACAGATTTCTTTGTAAAACATGGCTTTATTGAGGCATAATTGACATGCAATGAACTGCACATATTTAAAGTGTGTGAATTGACAACTTTTGACATATGTATACACCCATGAAATGTGGTGTATGATCTGCTAAAGTTTCTTCATGAATCTTTGTTATCTCTCTCTCCTGTCCAATCCTTACATCCATCCCTATTCCCAGGCAACCATTGATATGCTATCTGTCACAATAGATTAGTTTGCATTTTCCAGGATTTTATATAAATAGAATCATACAGTATGTACTCTTTTTTTAAAAAAGATTTATTTATTTATTTATTTAAGAGTGAGAGAAAGAGAGGGAGAGTAGGTGCGTGCCAGGGAAGGGGTAGAGGGAGAGGGAGAGAGATAGAATCTCAAGAAGACTCCCCACTGAACACAGAGCCAGGATGTGGGGCTCAATCCCACGGCCCTGAGATCATGACCTGAGCCAAAACCAAGAGTTGGACACTCAACTGACTGAGCCACCCAGGTGCCCCTGTACTTTTTTTTTTTAACCTATCTTCTTTTACTTGGCATAATTATTTTAAGATTCATATGTGTTGTTGCATGCATCAGTGGTTCTTTTTTTGTTATTGGTGAGTAATATTCCAATGTGTAGACATACAGTTTGTTTATCCATTCATCTGTTGATGGATGTTTAGGTTTCTTTCCAGTTTAGGGCTATTAAAAGTAAAAGTGCTGTGAACATTGATGTATAAGTGTTTGTGTAGACATATGCTTTCATTTCTCTTGGATAAAAACCTAAGAGTAGAATGGGTAGATCATATGGTAAGTGTCTGTTTAACTTTTTAAGAAATTGACTTTTTCCCAAAATGGTTGTACCTTATTACATTCCACCAGCAGTGTATGAGAGGCCCTCTCTTCTACATCCTTGCGAACATTTGACTTGGTTGCTCTTTGTAGTCATTCTAATAGTTGTGTATAGTAGTTTCTCATTGTGTTTTTTTTTTTTAAAGATTTTATTTATTTATTTGAGACAGAGAGAATGAGAGAGAGAGAGCACGCGAGAGGGGGGAGGGTCAGAGGCAGAAGCAGGCTCCCTGCCGAGCAGGGAGCCCGATGCGGGACTCGATCCAGGGACTCCAGAATCATGACCTGAGCCGAAGGCAGTCGCTTAACCAACTGAGCCACCCAGGCGCCCCTCTCATTGTGTTTTAATTTGCATTTCCTTAATGCAATGTTGAGCATCTTTTCACATGCTTATTTGCTAACCATATATCTTCTTTGATGATGTATCTACTCAAATCTTTTACCCATTTTTAAAAATTTATTTGTTTGTTTTCTTACTATTGAGTTTGAGAGTTCTTTTTATATTCTGGATACAAGCCCATCAGCAGATATAAATGATTTTTAAAGATTTTCTTCCAATTTTTGACCTTTCTTTTCATTCACTTAAGTGTATCTTTCAAAGAGAAGACATTTTTAATCTTGATGATGTCCAGCTTACCAATTTGTTCTTTTATGGATCATGTTTGGTGTCAGATCTAAGAAACTTTCACCTAATCCAAGGCCTCAAAAGTTTTCTCCTGTGCTTACTTCCAGGAGTTTTAGAGTTTTAGTTTTTTACATTTAGGCCTATGATCCATTTTGAGTTAATTTTAGAATATGATGTGATGTATGGATCAAAGTTAATTTTTTTTACATACTGATATGAAATTGCTTCAGCTCCATTTATTGAAAAGTCTGTCCTCTTCACTGAATTACTTTCACCTTTGTTGAAAATCAGTTGTCCATTCATATGTGGATCTATTTTTGGACCCGATTCTGTCTCATTGATGTATTTGTTTATCTTGATTACCATATTATCTTGATTATTGTTGCTTTATATAAAACCTTGAGTCAGGGAGTATTAGTTCTCCAACTTTGTCCTCTTTCAATATTGTTTTGGCTAATCTAAGTCCTTTGAATTTCCATATGAATTTTTGAGTCAGTTTGCCAATTTCTGCAAATTTCTTCCGGGATTTTGATGAGAATGTGTTGACTCTGTAGATCAAATTGTGGACTTCTTAACAATGTTGTGTCTTTTAACCCATGAATACAATATATTTCTTCATTTACTTAGGTCTTTTCTAATATTTATCAGCAATTTTTTATAGTTTTCAGTGGAGGGCTTTCACATCTTCTATCAGATTCATTTCCTAAGTATTTAATTTTTATGCTATTATATGTTATTGTTTTTTATTTCACTTTCTGATTTTTTTGTTGCCAGTATGTAGAAATACAATTGATTTTCATATGCTGATCTTGTATGTTGTAACTTTGCTAAACTACTTGCTGAACTACTTATTGTAGATCCATCATATTTTTTGTAGTTCCATCAGATCGTTTTGTAGATCCATCAGATTTTCTACATAGATGATCATATTATCTGTGAATAAAGAGCTTCTTTCCAATTTTCTGTATGATGGCACTGTCTAGAAACACTAGTACAGTGTTCAATACAAATGCTGAGCACAGACATCCTTGAATTTTTCTTGACTTTATGGGGAGAACATTCAGTATTTCAAAACTAAGTATGTTAGCTATAGTTGTATTATAGATATCCTTTAGCTAGTTGGGGAAGTTCCCTTCTATTCACATTTTGCTGAGGGTTTTATTAAAGAATTGATGTTGGGTTCTGTCAAATGCTTTTTCTGTGTCTATTGATCATATGTTTTTTTTTTTCTTTTTTCATTTGTTCATATTACATTAAATGATTTTAGGATCTCAAACCAATCCTATTTTCCAAACTCCACTTGGTCATGATGTATTAACCTCTTCTTTTATTGTTGAACTCCTTTTCATAAGATTTTGCTTATAATGTGTGTATTCATGTTCTTAAGGGATGTTGTTCTTTAGCTTTCTTTCCTTATAAAATCTTTTCCTGGTTTTGGTATAGCATAATACCAGCCTTATAGAATGAATTAGGAAGCACTCCCTCCTCTTCAGTTTCTGGAAGTGTTTGTGTACAATGCTACAGTTGGCATTCACATACATATAAATATCTCACAACAGTGTGCTTCCATTTCCCCCCTCCCAATCTTTGTGTTGTTTTCACTTCTACATATGTTATAAGCCCCACACAATTGTTGCTCATTTTTGTTTGAATGGTTATCTTTTAAAGATATTTAAATAATTAAAATCAATGTATATTTTTCCATGAAGTTAATATTTCCTTGTATAGGTCCATATTTTCATCTGATATCATTTTCCTTTTGTTTTGAGAATATTAACATTCTCATGCAGGTGTGCTAGTGCTGAATTCTTTCAGCTTTTGTTTACCTGAAAAAGTCTTTATTTCCCCTTTGTTTCTGAAAGCTACTTTTGCTGGATATAGAATTACACGTTGAGGCTTTCTTTTATTCTTTCAGTACCTTGAAGTTTTCACTCTACTGTCTTCTCTCCTGGCCTTATCTGATAAGAAATCTGATGTCATCCTTGTCTTTGTTCCTCTACACATAGTGTGCTTTTTTGCTGGTTGATTTGAAGATTTTCTTATTATCACTGACTGTAAGCAGTTTGATGAAGCAACTGATGACTGATGTGTTTTTATGTTACAGACACCATGAATCATGTAACTAGTTGTGCTCTCTTCTTTTCATTGGTTGTCAAAAACTCAGATGCACATTTCTGCCCCAATTCATGAGGGCTATGTACTGTCCTCATCTGACCATTCATCCTAATTCTCCTGCTTTTCTCTTTTCCTTGATATTTTTCCATTTTTGATCCTTTCTGTGGTTACAAAAGTAATACATCCTCTTTGTATTAAGTCGAACTATTCATATATGTATAAAGAAAATGCCAGTAATCTCTCTTCCACCACCCTCATCTTTCAATCCCACCCTCCAAGTTAATGGTTGTTAACCGTTTTATGTGAAAACTTTCATATCTCTCTATATGCTCATATGCACACATCTAGAAATATTAGTGTATTCATTTTATAAAATTCCTTAATCCTTTGTGAGAAAAGGCAGGATATGGAGCAGATAAAGAAATGAAAACATTTAATGGTGATGGTGATGACATGGACATAGACACCATTGTACATCTATAGTGTGTGTCTCATCTTTGATGGCTGGGTGTGAAGCCCCCTGGGAGGGCTGACCCTGGAGCACACAATGTACTCCAGCCCCTCTCTCATTTAGCCAGCAAGCCAAGGAATGTTATGACCTTGACTCTTTTGCAGATAATCAAAGACCTGCAGCTACTGGGGTTGGTGGCAGCCCTGGTGATAGCTGATGTGATCCTGCTTGTGACGTGGGTGCTGACTGATCCCATCCAGTGCCTCCAGATTCTCGGTGTCAGTATGACGGTGAGGGGCCCAATCCCTGGACAACCTATTTCCCGAACTGGGAGGACTGGCTTCTGTGGGTACACTAGGGTCATTCTCCGAGCAGTACTCACTCTGCAGTCATCCTCCCAACAAGAAGATAAATGACCCAAAAAGGAGGGAGAGTTGGGAGCTGTGGCTGCAGTGAATGCCTTGCCCCTTGTCTGCAGGGGGTGCTACCGTGGCCACTGCCCCTGCTCCTGCTCCATGTGTCTTCCAGCAGCATCCACTGAGATATCAGCACATGAGAACTGCCCAGCGGTTATCTCTGCTTTCATGATTATTTCATGATCAGTAATGAGAACTTTCAGCCACAGGAAGTTGACTTCCCCTAGTTATTGAGAAGTAAAAGGGGTATTTTGAGGTGGTCTTGGGAGGCAGTCAGCCTCCTTCAAATCCCACTTACCAGCCATGTGACCTTGGGAGAGTCATTTAAACCTCTCGCAGTCTCTATTTCCTCATAGGTAAAGTGGCGATGATAGTGTTTCCTATTTCCTAGGGCTGTGGCAAAAAATGAAGGGAAATGCAGGGAAAGGGCTCAACTGTGCCTACTACGTAGAGTTCGATTAACAGGAAGTATTATTAAGTCTCCAGCCTCGCAAGGGGCTGAAGAATACAGTGGAATCTTGACTTTGCAGATTCAGTATTTACAATTTCAACTGTTAACAAAAAGCAGAAACAAGATGTGAAATAATTCATAATTTTGCTGATACACTAATTTGAGTCACTGTGGTAGCAAAGCACATAACTGAGGAGTAAGCCCCGCCACCACCAAGCATCCACATGTCAGCCGGACTTTATCATCTTTTCCTTTAACTCATAGTCACTTTCATTTAGATTATAATGGAGTCACCTAAATGTTATAGTTTTTACATATTAAGGAGGAAATTACATGCTGTAGAAGAGTTCATGCTCCAGATGTCCCCAAAGATCTCCTGGGCGTTCCTGGTAATTGTGGGTTCCTTCCATCCTCTTTGTCCCTCCTAGGTGACAGGGAGAGACGTGTCCTGCTCTCTGACCAGCTCACACTTCTGTGCTTCCCGGTACTCTGATGTCTGGATTGCTCTTGTTTTGGTGTGCAAGGTTGGTAACCACATATCCTTGGGATATAATCTATCTGTCACCAATGAAATAGCCATGAAAAGGGAATTAGAGGAATTAATGAGGTGATTTCTGCAAAGAATCTTGAAATCAGAGGAAACCTCTGTTGATGCATAAATCTCAAAGTTACGACCTTATTATTTCTCTACTCTTTATTTGTCTTGGGGGTCACTTTTCCAACTCTTTGGACCCCCTCATTCAATTTTCCCCTAAATCATGTGAAATTCACCCACTGTTTCTCCCATTTCTTAATTTTTTTAATTGATTTGGCAATACCAGTTTTCTCCCCAAATCCCTGCAAGGGAGATTATGCGAAGACATTTTATCCAGCTTTATTTGTTCTCTTGAGTGCCCTGATTAACCTCCTTGTGTTTTTCTTCAAGATTTGGGTCAAGGTATCCTGCTGCCTTCCATCAACCTTTCTTACTCTGATCAGAAGTAGGGCTGGCCCTCAGACAGATGGCAACATCCATGGTGTCTTTTGAGTGGTTCCAGCTGTCTCAAAGGGTCCCCATACTGCCCTGAATCTCCCACAATTAGCCTCATTTGTCTCTTTTAGATGGCAAAAGTGGGATATTATTTCCAGCAAGTACAGGATACCTATACAGGGCACTAAAGGAGGTTCTTAGAACCAACTATCCTATTAGCTGGTTTTCAGCATGGAGAAACAGAAAATCTGGCTGTGAGGGGTATAGGGCAGACTTATTTCACTCAGGCAAGCCCTGGGTGGTAAGAGACTACCTGTTGATCCTCAGGACAGGGAGGCCTGGTTGACTGATAGCTGGCAGAAGAGAAGGAATTTTTGTAGAAATATGTGGTCTTTAAAGGTAAATTTTACTCACTTCACCACCAGGAAATTGTTCAAGTGGATGCTTCTGAGAAGTAGGGCTGGGATAGGGAAATATTGCTTTTTTACTATGTGCATATATTACTTTGATAGAAATGTTTTTAAGAGAGAACACTGGGCAGTAAACAGCTCTTGATCTCTAGCTTCTTGCTAACAGTTAAGAAAATGAACTTCAGAATATGACAGAACAGGGTTTGAGTTCTGATTCTGCCTTCGTAGCTGACCCTGAACCTCATTTAACCTCTCTGAGCCTGGGTTCCCTCATACGTAAAATGGGGGTGATGACCACATCCTCTAAGAACTATTCTGAATTTCAAAAGAGTTAGTGCATGATCAGAGTTTTCTCAACCGCTCCTGGTCCATAGGAAGAGCTCAATAAATGTTAGATGTTATTATTATTATTAATCTTCCACTGCCCCCTGGACAGTTCGATTTCTTGAGCCCTATAGAAAAACACGTCCTCCCCAGGACAGAAACTTGGCACTTTCCCCATAGCAGCTCACTTTGTGCCTCAAGTTGATTTATTTTCTCCATTGCCTTTTATATAATCCCATTTCTATTTTATTTCACTGTAAAATCTTTCTGAAGGACAAAGGAAAAAAACAGGAAAAGAGTGCTAAGCATCAGAAAACTGACTGAGCCAGCCCCTTATGGGCTCCCTGGTCAATGAGCAGTTCCTGAGGATGACTTAAATCTTCACATTAAGTTCCAGGACCCCCACCCAAGCCTGGCAACTGCCCTCACCCCACACTTCTCAGCAGTGAATGCCTATGACATACAAGTATTAGATATGATTTTCTCAAACACAAGTCATGGATGTGGACAGGCTTTATTCATACCTAGTTCCCTTTTGGCAAGAGTTTTGATGGAGTTAAGACATTTTAAAAGAATGAGATATGAACATCTCAAAATCATAGAATTAATTTCATTTACTTTTGATTAAATCACTAAGGATCCAGTTTGCCAGATGCCACCTGATGGTGTCAGTTACCCAAAACTCAAGCTCCATTGGCCTGACTTTGTGTCTTCTAGTTATTGCAGATCTCAGGGTGGCCACCTTTGGCCCTCAAGCCCCTCCTGGGACACTGGGCATTAGGGGCGACCAGAAGACATTCCTGCCATGCTGACTCCTTCACTGTCGGCACAGCCAGGCCTCCAAAAAATTATCTTTAGAGCTGTCCTTGCAGATGGAGTTGGTCAGATCGTATGATTTCAGGGTCACTGGCAGATACCCTGCTGATGCCTGGCCTTGCTTTCATTATTAGTTCTCCCTCTGGATATACTTCCCACCCCCACCTCAATCCTCATGGCATCTTCACATTCTGTGTGACAAAACATGGACATCTGTGTGCTTCCCTTAAATCTCCCTACCAGACTGAGCTTCTCGAAAGCTAGGACCATGACTTATTCTTCTTTGTAACACCTTTGCCTACCCTGCACCTAACATCATACTTTGTACATAGTCAGATGAACGTATGTTGAATCTATATATTATGTATTATTGATTACAGCTTTGATTTCTGTTTCAATGCAGCTCCCTCTAGGAGAGGCAGCACTTTAAAGTGCCGTGAGTAATTTTCTCTGTAGTACAAGTGAGAAATCTGAGAGCAGTTTTATTTTCATGGGAAAGAGGAAAGAATAGGGCACTGGCTTCCTGGTGGTGGGGGCAGGGAACGTCACACAGAGGATGAAGGGTATAGATGAAGTCTTTTTTGCATGTGCCTGCTCCACAGCCTCGCTTAGGTCCCAGCCTGCCTTTGTTCTCTTTTTCCATCTCCCATAAACACCCACTGGCACAGAGCCGCTGCTAGCCTATAGAGATCCTTTGTGTGAATTAGAAAAAGGCATCCCTTCTAGACAGATGCAGTCTTGCAGGTGCAGAGCTTGGCAAGCAGATGGTGCTTTTGGGAAAATTGGGCGGGGGGAAGCCCATTCCTCAGGGCGCTGCCCCTGCCGAGGCACACGGCTAGACAAGCAGACCACAGGGCTGTTTCCGCTTATACGTGCCCCTCAGCTCCACGTAGTGCAAAACAACACAGCAGGTGTGGTAGTCCTTACCACCGACAGCACGGTGTGCCCACTGCCCTCCGAGTGCCCAGCAGCCCGTCCTGTAGAGCTCCTACCCACCTACACCATCCTGTCCTGTGCCCTGTCCCAGCACAGCCCTGTCTGATGGCTGACTTGCTGACCTCCAATAAATGAATTCCCAGGGAAGGAGAGGAAAATCACATTTCTTTAGCACCTGTTAGGTGTAAGGGGCTGCCCTTAGGGTCTTCCCATGTGCTATCTTAGTACATCTTCATAACAACCCTTTAAGGTAGGTCCGATTATCCCTATTTTAAAGGTGAGGAAATTGGTCCCAACCATCCTGCTCTTTGACACTGAGCCCATAGTTACACTCCTCTCAGCGCCCGGTTCTCTTCTCCATCTCCAGGGCCTGCTCCTGCTCTACGGTGCCTACCTGGCTGGCCTGACTGACCACGTCAGCTCTCCTCCCGTGAATCAGTCTTTAACCATCATGGTTGGGGTCAACCTCGTAGTAGTGGCTGCAGGGCTTCTCTTCGTGGTCACCAGATACTTGCACTCCTGGCCCAACCTGGTCTTTGGACTCACATCTGGAGGTATCTTTGTTTGCACAACCACGATCAACTGCTTCATCTTCGTTCCCCAGGTATGCTCTAGGGAGAATTTTGCAGGCTAGTCCTCTTGGTCATTCCAGAGGCTTCCCTGGGTGTGATAAACTGCTTGCTTTGTTTTCTACTAAGACTTTTAGATACCATTTATTGGAGAGTCAGAAGGAAGGCAAGTTCCTCGCGAGCAGGCTCTCTCTGTTCTTCCCTCCTCTCTTCTCCTGAAGAGGACAACTCTGTTCCCCGTCAGCAAGGAGGGCAGACCAGAGTGGCTGAGTGGGCATGGCAGCATGTTTCCAGCCCTGGCAGGCTGCCTCACAGGCCAGCTTGTCCACCTGCCCTCCCGTCGATTTCACTCATCCCCAGTACCCCCTTCTTGATAATGTCAATTCTTTCACTAGCCTGGGAATGAGGAGCTTTTCTTTCTTTCCTATTGGAGATTGCAGATTCACAGAGAAAAACTCATTTGGAAATTTATGCAATTTAAAATGCCTTTTTTTTTCTTTCTTTTTATTAGAAGAAAATATAGAACATTTCTTTTTACAATAAAGAGAAATAAAAACTGAATAAAAATGTGTTTCACACTACGGGGATTAAGAAAAAAAAAAATCAAACAAGGGAGAAAGATAGAAACAGAAATATCCAGACAGTGAAGAGAAAGAAAGGGAGTCAGAGGGAAAGGAGAAGGAATACATGGGCTCTGAAAGTGATGCTAAATTATTCATGTTATGCCCTAGGGTACCACTGAGCCACATATATCTGAGTTAATGAACTTGGCATTAGGCACCTGTCCTATTTCCCCTCTAGATCTCTTTCTCTTCCCCTGAGCCCCCCCATCCCACTACTCCCTCTAGACTCCATCTTGATTCCCTTTGCTGCTTGAAGTTGACTATGAATGACTTCATGAGGGAGCTAACTGATAAAGTGTTGGCAGGGGAGGGTTACAACTGCCCTTTGGGGCATGATGGTGTGACACAGGCAAAGGCCTTTACTCTTCTTCCATTTCATAAATTCTCATTAGAATAGTCTACAGAATAAACAAATATGGAAGAACCTGTAGCAACAGCACTAAAAACCAAGGATGGGTATTGCATCTCTGATAGAAACTAGAGGAATTTTTGCTGAAATCTCTATGTTATAAGAACTAGATGGAAGGAAGCCATGAGAGCTGAGACTTATTTGTCTGGGGTGTAGCAAAAAGGGCTGTTCCTCTCTGGGAGATGGGAAAAGGGGAGTAGGCAGCGGTCTTTTGCGTGGCCCACCCCTTAGGCTCTGTGGCCAATGTTGTTGATTGGTAACCCATCCATCCATTGCTAACCCCTTTCTTCATTGCTCATCTCCACTACATAGGCTGAAAGAGCTCAACACTTGCTTTACCAACCTCCGTTATAGCTAGTGGTGCCCATGTGATACCGTTTTGAATACTAAAGGGTTCCTGGAAGACTTATGAGAAAACTTTTGCTTTCCTAAAAAACAAAACAAAACAAAACATCTAGAGGCATGGCTGGCATCACCTATTCTACCTTCTTCCTACCTTGAATGTTTGTGATGCCTGGAGCTATGGCAGCCATCTTGTGACCACGAGTGAAAAGCAAAGCAAATATGTTTACTGTACTAGGAAACTATAGCTCTTCTCATGTAAGACTATAAATTCAGGAGGAAAGGACCTATGAAGAGATGCTGCAGTTCACAAGAACAGGACCACAAACTTCTGAAGATTTGGAGAAGCTGCCTTCCCCTGAAGTAAAATAGTTTTTAGAAGAGATTTGATTTGTCTTGTCAATGGGATTCAAAGGACATTGCCTCTCTTCAACTCAAGTGAACCATCATGAAAAGGACATAATCTTAGATCATGAAATACTGAATAAGGATGAAAAATATTATGTTAAACTTAAAATTCCAATAAAAGCATTGAATAGACAATTGGACATGGCAAAATACTGAATTAGTGAATTAATTTAAGGAAACAGAAAACAAGGAGACAGATAAAAAAATGAGAGACTAGTTAAGAAAATATGGAGAACAGATCTAGGATACAACTTCGAACTAGTAAGAATCTCTGAAAGACAACAAGATAATTTGGGGCAGAAATAATCACGTAGGAACTATTATTAGAGGAAAGCCTTCCTGACCTAAACAAGACCTCTATCTAAAAATGGAGTGAATCTGCAACCTCCGTGGTGTGGCCGTACTTGTAACTTCCCCTTCACACCCACCTCTCTCCCTTTCTCATCCTGAGCCTCAGTCGCAAGACTTCCACTGTCCCTGGTGTTTGAATCCTCAGTGGTAATATTTAGGTCCACTCCCATCTACACACAGACATAAACATGCAGGACAAAGTTCAGCTTGGAATCTCACTTCTAGCTTTGACCTAAGCACTTGGTTTGTTGAAGTAGGAGTGAAAATGGAAATATTAGGGGGTATAGGAACTAGGAACTGGGTGGACAGACAGTGTGGGTCTTTCTCTTTCCTTCTCTCTGACTCACCCCACCCCCTCCTTTTCCCTCCTAGCTGTCTTGAGCTTTCATTCTCTTACAGTCTTTCCTCTTCTATTTTCTGTCTCATGCTTTTTCTCCTCTTGAACTGACCATGATCTAAAACCAAAAAAGATATGTTATAGTTTATTGTAGTTTAAGTTTAGGGGGGTAAATGCTATTTCAAAATATAAAAGTAACTGAGGCTTGTCAGTTTTTTGTGTGCCTCTGAATTGATTTTCTTCTCTGGCTCGGTGGCCTTTGGTAGAAGAAAGATTCTCCTTGTGATACCTGCACTGTGTCTTCCAGGAAAATAGGACAGCTGAACAAATTTGGAAAGGTGTGTGAGGAGAGCTATATGGGGGGGGGGGAGGCAGCAGGAGGTGGACTGCCTTCTTGTGGCTAAGCCTTCAGACTGGACTGATGGGAGGGGCTTATGAAAGCCGAGGCACTGATACGTCCAGGGCAGCCAGGTGGCGCTAGAAAGCTGAGTGAAATGGATGACATTGCTGAAGAGGCAAGTGGGCCAAGTAGCACTCTACACAGGCCCTCAGGAAATGCCTAAGTGTTTATGCCAAACACTGAGGTCATCCCCAGCAATGAGCCAGCCTCGGCTTTTGTGACCTGAACGTGACCCAACCCTATATACATCCCTCCTCCATCCCTCTCATTCTGAGAGGCAGGTGGGTTCTGAGATAGGATGTGGGGTTTTTTTTCCTCTTCATCCCCCAAATGTTTCATCTGCTCCTCCATGAAGGTGTTTAGGAATTTCTACTCTGTCTTATAGTCCTCTGTATACATCCCAGTGCCCCCTAGCTTTCTAGAGGAAAGCGTCCTTCATTTGTTCACGTATCTGCCCATCACTTACTAACTGCAGGAAACATGTAGTTCAGCACATGGCCCCACCTCCAAGTCTAGTAGGGAGCAGATGTGAAAGGAATTATAATACATGCGTTAAGTGTCTGAGGAAGAAGGCATGTTACCTAATGCTGAGGAAGGGGGCCTCAGGCTGTCTGGGAACTCCGTGACACCTTCTCAGAAAAGGGGTGTTTGGGCCCAGTCTTGAGGGAGGAATAACAGTTCACTGAGCAGATTGGGGAAGGACAGTGGGTGGCATTTTTGATGGGGGAACACCATGACCAGAGGCAGATATATAGGAGACAGAACAGGGTATGCTTGTGCACTTTGCACTTTTTGAAGTACAAACTGAATCAAGGGGAGAGTGGCAGGAGGTGAGAGAGGCACACGGGCTGAGCTTCCGAAGGCCCTGGTTTACCTGGTAGAGATTGAGAGTCAATCCCGCTGTGTTAGTGTCCTATTGCTGCTGTAACAAATTACCAAAAATCGAGTAGCTTAAAACAATACACATTTATTGTTTTATAGCCCTGGAGCTCAGACTTCCAAAATGGGCCTTATTTGACTAAAATCAAGATGTCAGTAGGTGTGTGTTCCTTCTGGAAGGTCTAGGGGAGAATGTGTTTCCAGGCCTTTTCCAGCTTCGAGAGGCTGCTTTCATTACTTGACTCATGGCTGCTTCTTCCGTCTTCAGAGCCAGCAGTGTGGTATCTTCATCTCTCTCTCTCTTTCTGACCTCTGCTTCTGACTCTCCTGCCTTCCTCTTATAAGGACTCTTGCGATGACATTGGCCTTGCCCAGATAATCGAGAACCGTCTCCCCTTCTCAAAATCCTTAACTCAGTCACATTTACAAACTCCCTTTCACTGTGTGCGGTAACAGATTCACAAATTCCTGAGATTAGGAGGGGAAGAACATCTTTGGGGAAACATTATTCATCCTACCACACCCATACGGCCCAGAGGCTGAGAAAACAAGAAAATGCTTGCCTTCTGGAGGAAGTGCCATGGAGAGGTCCTGAAATTGTGACCTGGGGGTAATTTATAGCCATGATTCAGAAAGCCAGAAGGGTCAAGTCTTAGGGACCAGCATCCCCACAAAGGGGAGGAGGAGGATTTAGTCAAGGGGCACCCTGGCTGTGCCCTCCAGCTTGGGGTGAGACAGCCCAGAAGCCCCAGCGGTGCCCTTACACCAATTTTGAGTAGTTCTTCCAGCAGCCCTGCAGAGAGGGCTCAGACTGGGGGTGCTGGGGGAGAGAAAGGTAAAGCTATGCTGCTAAGGAAACGAGGGGGCCCTGGGAGGGAACAGAGATACTGCAACCCTGCTAGGGTGAGTGCTAGGAGAACCCTGGAGGTCTGCTCCACCCACTGAAGACCACAGAGTGACCCCAAAGTGCCAGGCTCCTAACTCTTGAGTCCCCAGCTGAGCTGATGGCCCCTGGGGAGGGGGACTTCAAGAAAGGCCTCCAGGAGGGGAGGGTCCTAGCCCGACCCAGCACAGATCACCCAGACTCCTGATACCATAAAGGACTCATGCTGAGTCAACAGAGGACCCAGGAGGACTTGGGTGAGAATTTTTTGCGGTTGATGGTGGGAATTTAGAATCCTATCTGCTTTACCAAATTTGGGTTACACTCCATAGTCAGAGCTTAATAAATGTTTGACGAGTAAGCAAATAAATTCCAGGATCCCTGTGAGGCTCCCCATAGACCATTCAGCATCCTATCTAGAGCCAGCGTACATCACTAGGACCCTTAATGATGAGAATTCCTTAAGGGAGAAAGAGAAGCATCCAGAACTGCTGCTTCTCCCCCCTCCCTCCACCCCTGGCCTTCACATTACTGGTATTCACTGCATGGAGACAATATCCCAAAGGCCCAGGAACATGCCCCTGTCTGTGAATGTTCTGTATTCACTTCCATTCTGAAGAAATTAAACCAGCCCAGGCTTCCACAGATTGTTTCTCAAAACCAATTTCTCCCGGAAAAGCCTCCATAGGACCCCCCCAGTTCTCAGTCTCTGTCTTCAGCTGCCGTGCTGACGAGATGTGGTGTGGCACGGGGCCTGGTGACAGCTGGGGCCGTGCTGCTAACTAGCTGTGGGGCCTGGAAAGGCCATACTCCTTCTGAGTCTTCCCTCATTTGTCACGTAAAAAGGACAGTCAGCTCCCAGACCTAATGTTCTGTCATTTCTATTGAATTTTATTGACATTTGTGGTTTTCTATCTGTCTGAGACCTGATTATTGATTTGGACGAGAAGTCCTCCGGCGGGGCCTGGGCTTTCAGTAGCAGTAAGCACACAATTACTCCACAAATGAGAATAATTAAGAACAGCTACTCACAACTAAAAGCAGTTTCATTTGAAACATACAATGTTTCGATCGCCTCACCCTGTGAAAGCTCCTAACCTCTGGCTTGAGAATAGGCTCTAGAAGCATACTTCAGCTCTGGTTCACCCTGACGGCATCTGGCCATAGGTAGGTAGATGGGTCAAGCTAAGATGATTCTATCTTATTGACCTGTCATCTTCTTCCTTCGGCATTTTTTAAACTAAAAATGACCTTAACCTTCTCTATACCCTCTGTCATTGCTGTTTGTGAACTTTCCAAAGTACATTTTGAGGAGAGACTAGCTTATACATATGTGTGTATCTGTGACACTCTCATGCCTTGATGTTTTTGAAAAAAAGGGAGAGAATGTGTTTCTGGGAGTGTAATTAAATAAATAACATTTGTTCTTTTATCTAACAGCTGAAGCAGTGGAAGGCATTTGAAGAGGAAAACCAAACAATCAGACGCATGGCCAAATATTTCAGCACTCCCAGCAAAAGCTTCCAGACCCAGTATGGTGAGGAGCAGAACTGCCACGCCGGAGGAGAGAGAAACTCCATGGACAGACTCCTCACAGAAGTAAGCTATACCCCTGCCTGGTGGATTCTCTGTCAGCAAAACTCCAGTCATGTGTGGTGGACCCCAGATGTCTCATGGCTAACATTTTTTCTTATTCTTCCATTCCCCCACTTCCCTCAGCCCCAGGCAGAAAGCTCAGCATTTCCCCAGGGACCCTCCCATCGCTGATCTCACCCACTGCATTCGTCCACTGGCCAGATATGTACCAGGCATTGTGCAAAGTACTGATGAACACAAGAAATACAGTCCTTACCCTCATGGAGCTTACAGTCTATTGGAGGAAATAGATGTTGATCAAGTAAACGTATAATTATAAACTGTGATAAGAATTATGAAGGAAGGGGCGCCTGGGTGGCTCAGTCAGTTAAGCATCTGCCTTTGGCTCAGGTCATGATCCCAGGGGCCTGGGAGTGAGCCCCTGTGTTGGACTCCCTGCTCAGTGGGGATTCTGCTTCTCCCTGTCCCTCTGCCCACCCCCCACTCGTGCGCTCTCGCTCTCACAAAAATAAATAAATAAAATCTTTAAAAAAAAGAATTATGAAGGAAGAAATCAGAGTGGTAAGACAGAATAATGGGTAGTGAGGGCAAGGGAACCTAAGTTAGAATGGTCAGAAAAGACTCTCTGAGCCAAGAGCTGGAGGTTAAGTACAAATTGACCAGGTGCAGGGAAAAGCATTCCAAGCAGGGGGAACAGTGTTGTAAAGGCCTTGAGCAGTAGTGGATCCTAGGTTCTTCTGTATGGTGCACATTCTCTTTACTTAGAGTAGTGCCCTCATTTCCAAGATCTTCTGGGGCCCATTATTGTCCTTTCCAGGTTTGAACTAGAGATTTCAATCATCCTACCAACCCAGAAGGTGTCCAAAATGGGGTGGAGGGCTTAATAGGGCCTCTGAATATCGTAGTAGCATCAGGGGAAGACTGGGCCAACCTCAAGCCCCTTTTTCCTCTGTTCTTGAGCCAGAGTTGGCACCTCTCCCAGAACTGGGCGGTGTGATATGGGCTTGAAGAAGGCACCTGGAAAGGCTTGAGCTGCACTGCCTCAGAAAGGAGGCACAGGACTCAAAGGAATCAGTTTTCCACACTCACTAACTTATATTTCATACTTTTTCAGCACAGAACACACCTGAGTCGGTGCTATGTGGGAAACTACACTTATTTGTAACTGGCCTGACACCTGGGTATCAGTTGTCCCTGTGTGAGACAAGGGTGCGATGGGGACCTAAGGAACACAACCAGGGAAGGCATTAACCTCCCCAGGCACCCCCTGCCTGTGTTCCTCTACTCCCTCACCATGCCCTCGGTCTGGAGCTCTTGAATCCACCAGAGGAATACTTCTCCATTTCTTTACTATTCATGAAGCATTCAGGACCTTATTTCAAAGCCAGAGTCCTTCCTACCTGGCAAGGGTGTAAGTAGCATTGCCTTTAATCTCTGTGAAGTCTTCAAAGAAGCATTTTTTTTTCCAGCTAAACAGAAGGCTGGAAACTTGGCGAGAACAGCCAGGATGGTTTTTATTCACAATCAGCTAACGTTGGAACAGCCAAGTGGCCTGACTCTTTAGCCTCATGGTAATTTGTGACGTGCTTTTTGTATTTCTGCCATGCTACCCTGTTTCCCACGCAGTAACTGAATCTGCTCTATCCAAAAAGATGCTTTGAGACTGCGGAGGAAGGGCCCTAATAGGGAGCAGATGCAGAGGCAGTAAAATCCTGGCCTTCTCCTCCCGCGGCCCTACACCTGGAACATCTTGCCCGGAACAGGCCTGAGAACAAGCAGCCTGTCCTAGGGCCCCTCCACAGGCCTAGAGAGCTTCCAGTATCCGAGTCTCCAGTGCCAGCACTGCCTGGTAGATAAACACAAGTATCCCTCCTGCTTCCCTATGCGCACAGACCCTGACTCCAGCTCCCCGGTTGCTGGTGCCCTCTATGCAGCCCCCTCCGCAGCCCCCTCTGTCTCCTCTGTCCTCTTCTTGCTTTCCCATGAGGTGGACAGTCCATCTCCCCATTCTTGCCCTCCTTGACCCTATGGCCAGAGGTCCTCCAGAGGCTGTTCAGGCAGCATGCATCACTGACTTGCCGGGCTGTGGGAAGGCCAGCAGACGGAACCTTCCCGGAGGTTGAAGAACCTCCCTTGTACACTCTGCAGCAGAGGAAATTCACCTACAAGAGGGTGACTCCATTTCTCCTTATAGCCTGCACCTTATAAAACACACCGATGGATGTTTTTCTTCCCCAGATGTGCCAAAAGTAATAATTAATAAGCTCATTTAAATGTAGCTGCCGTGGTAGGTCAGATTTCGGTCTCACAATGGCAACGCCTCACACCACGCCTTTAATTAGTATGCAGCCACGGTGAAGACAGAGTCCCACTTCCTTTTCTGGAACAAGGGAAATTTACTGTTTAGGCTGACGTTTCTAAATCCGTCACCAGTCAGCTTCAGATGTTTGGTTTGCTGGGAGAAAAGTATTCTTTCCAACTCCGTGTTTACCCTATTTTTCTACACTCAAAGGAATTGGGAGCACAAAAAGTCAGCACTTGGAGTTTACTTGCTGGAGTACTTGTCATCAGTTGGTGGCTTCCTCCTAACTCTGTGGGGCAGTGGAGACTCCTGAAGGGCTTCAGGAGGAGGGGCTGGTGAGGAGGAAGAGGGTTAGGGTCCCTCCTGTGCAGCCAACTCAGTCATGCCCATGAGATCCTCAGAAAGATATCTGGCACCACCCAGATATCATGAAGAGCCCGAATGAATGTCATCGTGTTACTCATCCACTCTGCTCCTGGTGAGTCCTTGAGTCATCTACGCTTCCCCGGCAGCTCCCCGGCCTCACCACTCTGCAGGTGAGCAAAGGGAGGATGGGGAGACAGGAGCTCAACTTGCAAGCCCCTTCCGCTTATTCACCAGTTACTCACTGGTCCTGGGCTCTCTCCTGATGATAAAAGAAGAAGACTCAGCCGGGATGAACCTGGAGTACCAATATTTGGAAAATCACCCTCCTGCTTATAAAGAGGGAACAGGAGATCCGCTTGAAGTCACTGCCAGAGGACTATTACTGGACTAGTTTACTTAAGTTACTGCTCCCTTAAAGGGTCACTTCTGGGCAACACTCCCATATCAACTTGAGAAAAAAACCACAGGTTCAGTCCACAGGCAACTTGTTTCAGGTAGCCAAAGGAGGGAAACATGCTTTTATTTCTAGGGCACAATAAATGGATGTCCAGATGCTCATCCTCAGCTTCTAGAGAGGATGACGACAAAGAGGTTGCGTTTTGGTATTTGGACAAGCACTTCCTAGAATGCAATGTTTGTGTTATTACTCCCAAACCCTGGACCCTGTATCATCTGCCCCAAGACCATCACTTCTCCTTTGGGTTCCGCTACTTTTGAAATTCAAAAATCTCAGAGGGTGGACATAAGTTCTGAGCTAGACAATCACTGGCTGTACCAGCAGAGGATGTTCAGGGCACTCCCACCACCACCCTTCCTCCTGCTTCATGCCCCCCCAGTCTTACAGTTAATATGGGCACACCCCTGCAGCCCTCACTTGCCAGCCCTCCTGAGTACAACCTGTTTGTCAGCTCACAGCCATGCAGGAGGTAGGCTGCTCCCCGGGCTCAGTCATCTCCTGGGTTCCATGCTAGATCTACTAGATCAAGCGATCAGAGATTTAGTCCCAACTATTCTAATAAAAAGAAAAGAAAAGTTTCTCCAGTGATTCTGGTGCCTGCCCTTCTTTAAGAGCTACCGACAGCTAATGGCCCCACATGGTAGCTTTGGCGTCCGCCCCCGAGGTCCCGCCAAGGGAGGTGATAACACCAACCTGAGAATCCCTGTTGCACCCGTCCCAACCCCCAGCTTGGGTCTTGTGTCTTTGGTGCAGGAATCTCCACTCTTCTCTCTGTTCTTCCCAAATGTTCTAGTCTGTTTAGCAAGAGGCAAAATATGTATTTCCTCATTCATTCATCCCCTTGAGATATGCCTGAAATTTATCTGTATTTTGCGGTAGTGTGACAAACCCCGAGTTGGGCCATCTCAGACATTGTCAGAGTGGTGTCCCGCAGAGCGGCCTGACCCTCTAAGTTCTGAGGAAAGGGGAGAGGGGTGGCTGCAGCCAGCAAACAGCTAATACTCTGCCTCCTCTGACCTCCCTTCTCACTGACAAAGCCACACACTCGGCGGATGTAAGGCGGGGATTAAGATCACCCCACAATAAATCATGGCTAACCTTTACTGAGCACCATTTGTCAGTTATTGTGCTAAGCGCTTCACTCACATCCCCAGAGCCTGAGATCACCAGCTGACATGCAGAGGAACTGGGATTTAGAGCAAGGTTCTGATGCCACGCTTTCTCCACCATGGGAAACAATGTAAAAACCCTCAGAGGCATCCTTTATTGATGGTTTCACTTTTATTTTACAGAAAAATGCTATGATTGAAAGGCTGCAGGAACAAGTAAACAACGCCAAAGAGAAGCTAGTGAGGCTGATGTCAGCTGAGTGCACCTTCGACCCCCCAGAGTGGGCTGTCCCTCCGGCCTCTTCCCACAGCAAGAACACCCTGGTTGCAGCCTCTGCCCACAGCCTGGTAGCTCAGGGGCCTTCAGAATGCCTCTCTGGCTCTCAGAACGATACCAGTGTGGTTGCCCAGGACTCCCAGAGCACCTCAGTGCCTTCCTCAAGTGTACAAAGCCTGGAGCAGGCTGTGAAGGACACCAGCTCCTCCCCAGGGCAGAAGGAGAAAATGTCTAACTTGAAAGACATTTCAGATCATTTAAATTTGGGCTGCAGCCAGAAGCCACGGCCTGAGCAAAGCCGAGGTGCAGAAAGGCAAGACCAAGTACCCATGAACCCCCACCAGATTCTCATACCAGGGGGAGAAGGCCCCATTCCCCAGAGACAGGGGCAGCTGGAGAACTCAGAGGAGCCCCAAAAGCGGCTGTCAAGGGTCAATTCAGTGATCAGGGAGAAGCTTCAGGAAGTCCTACAAGATCTGGGCCTGGGCCCTGAGACTCCCCTCCCCTCTTCCCTGTCCTATCCCCAGCAGCCCTGGAAGAGCAGTGCTGCCCACAGCTTCCAGAAGATTCCCCTCTCCAATGAGCTGGGCTTCAGCCCATACATGGTGAGGAGAAGGCAGGCAGCACTGCAGGCTCGCTCACATTTTCCAGGCTCTATACCTTCATATGTGGGGCATCGTGCAAATAAGACTGTTTCTGGGGCACACAGTGAGCGGCTAAATGTGCACAATAGGGACAGTGACTGCCTGGATCCCCAAACTGCTGATTCCAGAGTCCCAAATCCCTCTTCTAGGAAGACTTCACTACTACCCAATCCTCAAGGCAAGCCGGGCACTGTGGAGGGCAGCAAACAAAGCCAGACAGAGCCCCAGGGTGCCAGAGGGAGCCATGTAGCCTTTCCCCACCAGCCTTCTGGCTCTGACCAGGCACCATGTCCCACTGCCCCACACCTATCCAGAGCCTCACCAGACATTCTGGAACAGCGGCAGCTGCTGCCCCTGGGATTCCCACGCTGTCCCTCCATGTCCCCTCCATGCAACTACCTTGACACTGAGTCCAGCAGTTCAGACGAGTTCTTCTGTCGCTGCCACCGGCCCTACTGTGAAATCTGCTTCCAGAGCTCCTCTGATTCCAGTGACAGTGGCTCATCAGACAGTGACCCTGACCCTGCTGTGGGGCTGGCTTCCTGGGAGAAGCTGTGGGCCCGCTCAAAGCCTATCGTGAACTTCAAAGATGACTTGAAACCCACACTGGTGTGAAAAGCAGCAGAGTGGGTCTGGATATAGAGGTCGGTTCAGGACAAGCCATACCAAGGCCTCTAGGTGGAAGGCCAATTTTGGCCTTCAGGAAACAGGTCGGTGCCCTGAATTGATCAAGCCTTTCCCATGTTTCAGCTGTGCTCACTTGAGCACTGTGCTACCTTGAGCTCTTCTCCATCTATCAAAAGAGGGGTATTGCCTGTCTTGTTACTACCTCACAGCATTCCTGTAAAAGACTCTGGTTGAGTGACCATAAAAAATAACTTAAAGGTGCTAAATGAGCACAGAGGGTCTTCTGTCCTGGTCAGTCTGTATTCTACAAAACTCTTAATATATACCAGGTGGATAACTATGCGGACACACAGATGGAGAGATGAAAGTTTCTGCAGAACCAGAGTTGTAGACTGTGACCCATCAAACTGGCCTTCTGGTGGACAGACCTGCTAGGAAGATAAGTCTCTTACATTCTTGGGTGCCCCACTCTTGGCAGGGGGTGGTTGTATTTCTGCTGAAGTTTGTGAGCACCACCCCTCATTTCCAGCTTCCGGCCAGACTCAGCTCAGAGTCACCTGTATACCACTGTTTGGTGCACATGTCTTTCCACCATTACGGCATCTCACCAGCATCCCTGAGACTGTCAGGTCTCCATGTGCCCATAGGCTCCCCAGGTCTTGCTCTTGAGCCCAGATGACACCAGAGGCCCAGACTGTCTCCTGGTCCCTGTGGCCCATCCCTTTGACTCTTCCAGTGGTACAGTTTTGTGCTGGGCAGGGGTGGGGGGGTGTGGGAGAAGCACACAGTGGCAATTTCTGATGGGGTAGGAGAGGCCCTGTTTGTCAAGAGGTGGTTTTGGTGCCATTGGGATTACGTGAGCTCCAACAGCTACATAAACCTGGAAATAGAAAATGGGGAAATATAAAGGAAGAAATGGGGGAGAAGGCAGGAAAAGAGAATAGGTTTTGAATATTGAACCTGACTCTAGCATGGTACTTGGCAATATAAAATTTCAGTAATTCCTTATGATAACCCTGTGAAGTAGGCACTCTTGTTCCCATTTCATGGATGGGGAATTTGAGGCTTAGAGAACTGAGGTAACTTCCCCAGACATCACACTGATAGAGAGTGGCCCACATAGGACTTGCCCACACTTCATGGGACTCCCAAGTTGGTAGATTTCCCTGGGGGCACATCTCTTCACTCATTCTCTTGGGTATGGCCGGAGAGTAGAGCAAGGTAGTGTAGGAAGGCCGTGAGGTGTTCACCCTGCAGTTGCAGGTAACAGACCTGGGTTCCTGGCCTCAGGCAGCAGCCCCCCCACGGCCTCACTGCCCCAGGCGCCCGTCCACGCCTCCCAAGGGAGCCAGGGAGTTGGTGAAGAGTGAGGGCTGAGAACGTAACCACCGCCAGTGCCACAGGGAAAGCACAACTGGGTCCACTTTGCTTTAAGCAATTGTTGTTTACAGGCCGTCCCCCGCCCCCACTCCCTTTGTGTTCGTCTTTGCATATACATGTTTGTGTGCAGGAGTTTGGGCCTCGTTAGATATGCTTGCAGGGGGGCGATTGGCTCCAAACATCTCACAGAAGATTGATCCTGAACTCTCAGGGCTGCCGACACTACGTGAATCTCCAGACACTGGACTGGGAAACCCTCCTGGTAGCACGGGTTCCTCTACTGTTTACTTTTAAATGCAAATGTCGTAATTTATTCTGTGTGTGGGTTTGTAGTTTCCACTTGTGCTGTTTGTATGCCATCCAAATGACACCTTAATAAACCAGAAATGGCTCCCAAAGCAAGTCTCTTTAGAAATTGCAGCCTTGTGCGGCGGAGGAGAGAGACAAAGAAGACTGAACCACCCAGGGAGCGGACACGAAGCAGCCGTCAGAGTTGCCACTGGCTTGCCCTGGCTTCCAAGTGTATCTCCTACCAAACTTGCATTTGTAACAGATTCTTCCGTGGTCTCCCTGTGCAGCTTCCTATCCCAGAAACACTTGCCCCAGTGGATAGAGGAAACTCTGGACTCTGGAGACCCTCCACTCTTCCCACCCATGGCAGGGGGTCCTGTAGTTGGGCTTTACCTCCTTCAGTTTCTTTCCTACTAGTATGTCACCTCTAGCAGCCTCCCATTCATTAATGTGGACTATGCAGGCTCTAAATCTGGCACTCCTTCTAGCTTCTTCCTCTCTCTCTGCAACTATATCTCCAGTCCCACCATCTTGGCACTTGCACATCTCCATCCCTCCTCTACCTAGAATTTCTTTCTCCACTTTGTACACCTTGTGAATTACTCATCCTTCAAGACTCGGTGTCTGAACACCCCCAAATAAAATGGACTGATCCCCTAGTTAAATGCAGAAGGATATCTTGGGGTCCATGTTTTGAACTCAGTTATATAGAGGTTTCTATTATCCATTTTACCTAGAATGACTTTGTAATCTTTGATAGACTTGATTGAAGAGATGGAGAATCTACCCTGAATTTTCCTTGGTTATCATTTGGTTCAAAAACTATGTGCCATGGGGCATCTTGGTGGCTCAGTTGGTTAAGCATCTGACTCTTGGTTTTGGCTCAGGTCATGGTTTCATGGGTTGTGGGACCAAGCCTCAAGTTGGGCTCAAGCTCAGCAGGGAATCTGCTTGAAGATTGTCTCCCTCTCCCTCTGTTCCTCCCCACCCCATCATGCTCACTCAAGTTCTCTCTCTCTCTTTCTCTCAAGTAAATAAATCTTTAAAAAAACAAAACAAAACTATGTGCCAAATATCATGACCGCCTGCCTCAAATACTGTCTCCAAATCTATTGTTTACTTGGTGTACTCATCCCCACTCCTCACCAGCTCCTTTCCTAGATCTTTTATTCCAAACCAACTAATCTAGTGATGAAATTCTTAAAGGGATGAATGTGTCATGACTTTTGGATGCTCTTGACTGTTAGGCTCTTGGAGAAAGGGCAGTAACTTGTACAAAGGAATCCTGCAGAAGGAAACATTGCATCTACTACTGTGCTCTGGGTTATGTATGTCTCTCTTAGTTTTAAGGTCTGGCATGGAGCCAGGCCTGATTCTGACCCAAGCATATCTTGTCCTGCTGATTAAAATCTTGGGGTTGAAGGTGCCCATCCTGATCCCAAAGTCCGTTTCTTTCTCCTGGCCTGTGACAAACTCTTTCCTTAAAGGATCAACTTGGCCTTCCTGGAGCTCATAGCAGAGAAAAAAGCATCAGAATGTAGGAGGCTTGTTTTTAAAGAACCATATCACTTCTAAAATGGTAAAGAGAAAAGTCAATGCAAGTTCCACAAAATCTCTCCTGTATCTGTATTTATTTTTATTATATTTAGATGTGTCTCTTGCACAGATTGCAAGTTCCTAAAAGCATTGAGTTTGTCTTCTGCATCTTTGTGTCTTCCAGAGTAGCCATCAGAGAGCTTTGCACAAAGTATAAGCACAATAAATGTTTGATGGATGGATTTCTGGACAGATAAGTGGATGAAACAAAGGAAGGCAGAGAACCAGTTCTGGGGCTAGCAAAGCAGCAGAAAGGGAGGCAGAACCATCTGGTTTCACTGCTTTCCAATGAATTAAAAACAAGAAACAATATCACCCAAAGACCCAGAAATAACTGAATTCTTAAAATGACAGTACTTTAAGACTCTTAAGGAGAAGGGTGATAGAATGATAGCGTTAATGGAAGAGAAGCAAGAAAGTTCCTGTGATTAAGGTCTTCTCTTAAAGATGCTTTCTTCACAGGCTTGTCACTGAGTAACAAGCAGCATTAGTAGGAGGATGGTCTGTTCATCTTTCACACCATCAGCTTCCTTAGTCTCCTTTCTCAGAGCCCCAAACAGAGCACTTTCTCTGTACCCTCTGGCTGCTACATTTAACCCAGTAACACCATCTGGGCTTTGTCAAGGGAGGTCTAGTGCAGAGACGGCATTTGAGGGCTAAAAGCAAGGAGAGAGATTACTCTTTTACTCAGACTTGGCTCTTCCTCACTTCTGGTACCTACTGTGATCTCTTTCTTCCTGAAATGTTCCTCATCTTAGCAATCCCAGCCACACTACATTTGAATAAGGGAGCATCTTGGGACGTTCAACGCACTATTGAGGTCACAAAGAGGCAGGAAATAGACAGAATAACCAGTTATGAGCTTGACAAGATCTGGGTCAGTGTTTCCCAACCCTTTTCATTCTTTGACTTACCTTTGCATGTCTAAATATACTAAAAAGACAGGCTCAGAGAATAAGTGCTTGGGAGAGGCCCTGGCAAGCTTTGCAGGTAACTAAGAGAAAAGCAAAAGGACAGGAAAAAGGAAAGGAAGGAACACAAGAAATTCAAAGAACAAAGAGTGACAGGGAGATGTGGTGAAGGAGGGAGGAAGACAAAGAACAAAAGGCATCCTGCTTAGCTTTGTCAGTGGACAGACTGTGCCAGTTGCCTCTCTTGTAAATGAATGTGCTGGCTCCAGTTCTGAGTTAGAGAAAATGAGGCTCACTTCTGTGAGGAACGGCAGGGATAGCCTTGGAGAGCCCTTTCTTCCGTATGTATGTGACCATCGGTTCATTTCACGACTTTCCCCACGAGACTGTGAGCTTCTCAAGCCTACAACTTGTTTGTAATTATCTTGGTGTCCCCAGCACCTAGCACTGTGCCCAGTGCATGACTGATGCTCAACAGATGTTTGTCAAAAGGAATAAATCAAGAAAAGAGCAGCCTAGCCAGAGCGGTCTTAAGGGGGAGCCCAGGGAAGCCACTCACAAGAGCTGAGGTCACCTGGGAAGCAAGGCTCAGGTACCTCATCACGGATGACAGTATTGTTGATTCACCTGAGTTTAAATCCCTTGTCATAACACCTGAAAGCTTTGTCAAAAGAAGGCATTTTAGATGAGCTCTCTTCTAATTTTTGTACAATAGTTTTCCCCACGGCAATGCCAGGACTTAAAGTCGCTCAGGTGTCTGTGACTTTCAGCAGGTTGCATAACCTCTTTGTGGCTCAGTTCCCCCAACTGTAAACTGGGATAATAACACCTACCTCATACAGTTGTTATGAAGCTTCGATGAATTAATGCTTGTAAAGTGGTTGAACTGTGCCTGGCACAGAGTAAACATTATATAAGCTTGTGTCTTGGGAAGTTGTTTGGGAAACACAGATTTACAACTAGAAATCCTGTTTTCTTGCTTTATGCCCAAATCCCCCTTCTTTGTGTTCAATTTGTTTCTGAGGGAAGGGTCTTCTAAAATAGACCTGGCAAAGTGAGGGTTACCCCTTGGTTCAGCCCACTTCTTGGGCTCCAGAAATTTCTCCTTGAACCCCCTGTAGGTCAGGCACACCTTGGGGAGTAGAGCCACCCATAGGACTCAAACATCAGGGCAGACCTAGAAGAAAGGTGTAGTTGGAAAGTCAGGAAATCTGATTTTGCTTCGGGGAGAGCCAAAAGACACACTAATTTCCTTGATAGAAATATTATGGACTTTGTAATAGAAAAAATACCTACTATCTGTCACTTAATATCTGTCTCACTTAAGACCTATAGCCACCCCGCGAAGTAGTCACTGTTTCTGTTCTACAGATGAGGAAACTGTAACTGGGAGAGGCCGGGCAACCAGGCCAACATCGCGCAACTGGGTAGAGGCAGAGCCAGAGCAGGAGCGGAAATCTGACTTGATTCCAAAGCCATTTTTGGATTCCCTGACACTCGTTCCAGAGCATGTGCTACAGGCATGCTAGCAGAAGACAGAAGGAATTTCACCCCGGCAGGGTAGGGGCCCAGGCTGAGGTTTTCTTAGGACACCACAGTTTCCTTAGGAAAAGCAAGCTGGTCTAGTTCTATACGCCTGTTGCAACACCTCCATTGCTGAGTCATTGAGCAGTGTCCTGGAGGCTGGAAGGGAGCTTTCTAAAGCTACCTGGCCACTCCAGCCCCCTGAAGGAAGGTCAGTGCCATAGACACCTGATGCCAAAAAGAAGGAACTCCTTTGTTTAAAAAAGTTATGGCCAGACCTCCAAGCTGGAAGTCTTTTCTCAAGCACTGTGCCCTTGAGGTGGCACAAAATGATGAAGCTGGACAAGGGTTCCAGAACCACAGATCTTCTGCTGAGACGCAGGGAGGGCCGTAGAATCTCTTCAGCTCAAGTCCATTTTGCTGAAAACCTTTCATTGCCCCCACTTCCTCAAGATGAAATCTCATCTTGGTTTGGGGTTCGAGGCCCTCCATTATGGAGTTCTGCCCTCCCTCATTCTCCACTTGCCTAAAACTCTCCTCCTTGCTTCTGCCAAATGGGTTTCTGTCTGCTATCAGAGCATGCCCGCACTACCTCAGGCTCTAACTTTTGTTCACACCAACCCTTCTCTCCCTCATCCTGACTACCCCGGCCTGAAGTGAGCTCACTTTCTTCTGGCCAGTTCCAACTGGCCTCAGAATTCATTTGGTGATAAATTATATACTCCTGTGATGCCCCTGACAACAGTATTGTTGGAGCATTGTTTTATAAATCGTTTATTGTTAACTTTTCACATGTTCATTTCTTGCCCCTCCAACTAAATTATGAGAGACTGGAAGGCAAGAGCAATGTCTAATTTATCATCTCATGTCCACAATATCTTGCACGGTCCCTGCTGCCTTGTAGATCCCAAAAACATATCTAGGTTTTTAAAGACTGACTAACTCTCTCTGCTCCTCCCTTTCTGTTTGCTCAAGAGTATGCAAATGAAAAGAAATTTGGCAGTATTTTTCTTTCATACTGAACCTGGGGTTTAGCATTTCAGAGGATCTCTGCTGTGTCATGAGTGAAAGTCCACTATATATGCCAAGCTTTAGGATAGGGCCTTACAGCTAATGCCGGATGAAATTAAGCTAACAAGACCCAAGTTATGAGATCCCTAAAATTCTGGACCTAATTTCCCCCAACATCTTCAAAACAAACAAATAAATAAAAACAAGCAACAACAAAAACCACTTCTCTAGATGGTTCCTATGAACACCCTCAGGAAACATAAGGCTCCTAAAAAGAGGGAGACCAGGTTATTTCGGCTGCTATTGCTACTGCTCCCACCATAAAATATAGCAGAGAATCGGAAACAGGATACAGACCTGTCAGCATATTCTGATGTCACAAGCAGGCACTTTTACACTCAGGAAAAGGAGGCCATACCAGTGGAATGCAGCCAGATGTCTTATTTCCAGCAGTGATCCCAAAATTACTCCAGAACTGCAAGAGTCTCATGACTGGGCAGAGTGGTTTGGGTCTTGCACTATAAGCCATTGCTGTCAATCCACATCCTAAAGGGATTTCTTCTCTCTAAAGCCCTGCCTACAGTTTCCAGGACATCCCAGATCAAGGTAGGGTCTTTATATTAACATTTTTTTTTAAGTTCACAAGGTGATTTTCATGTGCAGCCAGAGTTGAGAGCCACTGGGCTTTGGCTCTGGCCTCCCAGGATGTCGGAAGGAAGCTCCAGCTTCTATCCATCATCTTCATCCCCATGCCTTGCTCAGCCCCTGGTCTGGAGCAATCCCACTCTTCCCTAAACACAGCTCCCAGGTGTTAGCGAAGGCAGATGGACTGTGTACATTCTGGATTCCCCTATACTCTCTCCTGGGCTCTTCTTTCATCTCAAGCATAGATTCCTCCTCCTCCATGAGCCTTTTCCTGTACACTTTGGCCCACTGCACCTTCCCTCTGTGATAGTTATGATCCAACACCTGTCCAGCACATACTTCCTCATCACATGGCACTGGAATGCAGCCCCTCACATGGGCTTTCTTTATCTCTCTCCTGAAATCACAAGCTCCTCAGAGTCAACAGCCACCCTTTGAACTTCTTTTTGTTCTGACAGGGAAGAACATGGAATGGACATAAAAGGTGCTTGAATATTGAATAGAGAGGGAGAGAATAAAGAGAATGAGGAGGGATAAATTCTTATTCAACAAATATGTATTACACATCTATCATAAAGCAGGTGGAGAAATAGTAAACAACTAAACAAAAGATAAAATAATTTCCCAGATAAAGTGTAATAAAAAATAAATCACAGTAAAGACATGGGGAATGAATAAATGAATGAATTTATCAAACGTCTAGTAAATTCGGGGCGCCTGGGTGGCTCAGTCGGTTAAGCGACTGCCTTCAGCTCAGGTCATGATCCCAGGGTCCTGGGATCGAGCCCCGCATCAGGCTCCCTGCTCGGCGGGAAGCCTGCTTCCCCCCCTGCCCCTCACCCTGCTTGTGTCCCCTCTCTCGCTGTGTCTCTCTCTGCTAAATAAATAAATAAAATCTTTAAAAAAAAAAATGTCTAGTAAATTCAAACTCCACCAACATTTAATTTCTATCCACCCAGGGTTTTCCACCAGATTGTACAAAGTAGAAGGGAGCCACTGAGTGTTTATACTATTTTGCTAGGGCCGTCATAACAAAGTACTATGGACTGAGTGGCTTAAACAACAGAACTTTTTTGTCTGGAGGCTATAGGTCCAAACTCAAGATGTCAGCAAGATTTATTCCTTCTACAGGCTGTGAGGGATCTGTTCCAGGCCTCTCTCCCTAGTGTGCATCCTAATGACCTTACTTTATAACTTAATTCCCATTGTCAAAAAGCTCTACCTCCAAATAAAGTCACACTTGTGGTACTGGGGGTTAGAACTTGAACATACGAATTTTTGAGGAACACAGTTCAGCTCATAACAGTGTCCAAACAAAGTTTTCACCTTTCTGTCAAGATCTGCATACCACTGGGGTTTACCACTTAAAGATTATTTTAGCCAACTGTAACCTCCTTGAGGGCAGGAACTCTGTTGTTCATACCTATTTCTCAAGTTACTAAGACCACGCCTGGCACAGAGAAGATAATTCACAAATGTTAGATTGAATTCACTTTCATTCTAGAAAACTCAGGGCAAAGGGTGAAGCCATTTAACCCAGGAAATCAAAATAGGTTGATAGCCCGCAGCAATTCCTGAAACTCTCTGAGTCAAAGGAAATTATGTTTCCATGACACAGAATCTCTCTAGATTTCTTAATTAGGGGTATTTGCATGATGAGAGGAGACTTGCTTTCCTCCTCTCAAATCAATGGCCTCTGCCTCTGCCATCAGAATTATCTCTACAGCAGCTGCATGAGTCACAGAGAGAAGGTCTGACTCTCAGTGGGGGGAATGAACAGCAGGAGAGAGGGAAAGCATCTTATGATAGAGACCCCTTATGGATGTACAGGAGAAAAGGAGGGCCCACAGCTCAGCCTCTCAGTAACAAATGCAACAGAAACAGCAAAATAGCTTTAACCAAGCAGAGATATATGCTTGGTTAAAGATATATGCTCCCCACCTCAGAGATATATGCTGCTACCTCCCTTTCAACAGCTCAGTAAAAAGGTCTCCAAAGCCCACCTCAGAGATATATGCTGCTACCTCCCTTTCAACAGCTCAGTAAAAAGGTCTCCAAAGCCCCATACCAACTGGGCCCTTACCCTCAGTCCCTGGACCAACTGTGAAAAGCTCAACATCCAGCACCCAGAAAGAACACATGGTGGGTGTGAGAGGTGTGAGCTCTTAGCACCATCCTGCCTCACAGTCATTGACTCCTTGAGGCCCCTTGTGTGCTTGCTCTGTTCCCTACAGATCAGATAGGGTAATTCAATCTAGCCACCACAGATTCTCTGAATTGAGGGTATTCCTTACCTGAAGGAATGTTTCATGTCTTCTTCCATCACTAAATGGGCATGCTTCCCATGTCTTCTTCTATCACTAAAAGCGTTGAGTGAAGATCTCACTCAGCAAAGCTTTATCAGAGTGGACGGCATTCTTGAGATCTATTCAGAAAACCTAGAAAGAGAAACCAGGTGGTTAAGTAGGAAAGGGTTCCCCTGCTTTCTCTTCTACCAACCGGCAGCCTGAATCATGTGTCCAGTCCTCCAGTTTGGACACCAAACAAAACCCTACGAAAGCCTTTTGGAAGATGATCCACACAGCTAAGACAGGTCAACCAGAATTCCAAATACTGAAGAAAGAAGATAATCTTTCCTCATACTGCTGCAAAGAGGCTGAAGAGCCACAGTGCAGCTGAAAACAGTTAAAAACCATTAAATCGGGGCTGTCAGCAGTGCCTCTGAGGGAAAGACACAGAGATGGCCAAGACCAAACCCTTGAACTACAGCTTTCCAAGGGAGCTCTGGGGAGAGGACTCTTGCAGCAAATGCCCACAGCTTGTGATTACAGGACACTCAACCTTCACTCCAGGAAGTTGGACTAGACCCTGTGAAAGCTGGGAGGAATTGGTTTTCCACTCTAGCCAAAGGCTTACGTTAGTGTTTCTCAAATGAAGAAAATGTTTTCAGAGAATCACAAGGTCTCTCTGAGATTTTTTTTTTAATTTGGCTTTTTATTTGAAAGATAATAAAAAAATAATTCTTAGCTTGTTCTCGATCATCTGGATGACTGTTTTAGAATGCTCTGTGCAATTTCAGTACCTAAGTTTGTGCTTTGTGAAGGTTTGCGCAAGCAGAGCTTAAATGGCGTCAAGGCCTGCTATATAAGTGAGGATTTTGAGATGGTTTGAATGTAAAAAAGTAGTGGGAGAACAAGTCATCACATGGCAAATGGCAAACGTGGAAGATTGTGTTGTCCAAAAATGGGCTCAGCAATATTCCTAGTTCTACATGCTCCTTCAGAACCTGGTCACTATCTCATCAAGAGGTAGAGTCTGTATTTCCTCCCCTTTGACCTCAGTGGGCTTTTGTGACCGCTTCAACAAATAGAATGTGGTAGAAGTGATGCTGCATGACTTCCCGGGCTGAGTTATTAAAAAAGATAGAGCTTTCTCTTGGTTCTTTCTATCTGAACACTTGCCCTTGGAACATAGCTCTATGTTGCAAAGAAGCTCAGGACCCGTGAAGAGACCACATCTAGGTATTCTGGCTAGAAGATCCAGACAAGGTCCCAGTGAGCAGCTGGTGTCAATTGCCAGACATGTCAGCAAGTAAGCTTTCAGACCAGGGGCTGGCAGTTTCTGAACTGGCCAAACCTGACCTATTGCCCATTTTTATAAATAGTTTTATTGGAACACTACCATACCCATTTATTTGTCTATGGCTTCTTTTTAGCTACGATGACAGAGTTTAGTAGTTACAACAAACTATATGGTCTACAAGGGTGAAAATAATGTACTATCTGGTTTTTTACAGAAAAACTTTACTGGCCTCTGCATTAGATGATTCTAGCTCCCATTCTTCAAGCCACCTCAGGTAAGTCCTAGTGGAGCAGAGATGAGCCATCCCTACCAAGCTCTGCCTAAATCATAGATCTGTGAGCAATACAAGTGTTGTTTCAAGCCACAAATTTTGGGATTGCTTGTTTCATAGCAATAGATAACTGGAACAATTTTATAAGCATGCTCTATTCAAGAGGACCTGGCCAAAGTAGGTTATTCCATATTCAGATTCTACTGCTTAGAGTTTATCTTTGTGTTTACCAACTTGCAGCAGTTCATTAGCAGCAAGAAGTAGATAATTGCAATAAAGGATTTTTCCATTCCCAACTCTAATAAGAATTAGATTAGATGCCCCCTGTAATTCAGATTTTAATAACATCACAATGCTAATCTTATCTCCAAGAAAAGATAATTTTATATTATTATCTAGTAACAATTAAAATTGGTCTTCAAGAATTGCTTGCTGTCATCTTATGGGTAAGTGTGTCGTCTGATTATCTTGCACTATCAAACCGAGCTTTGATGTTACTAGTGACATTTTCTATAACACACTTATGCAAACAGTTTATTCTCTGCATTAAAACAACTGAAGTCAAAATGCAGAAAAAAATTAAATATACAGCCAGAACCAAAAGTCTTTCAATTATTAACCAATTTGGGGGTTTTGTTTTAGCAAAACATCATCTCTCACATTAAATTTAATCATGTAGGATTTTATGGATTTTTAGGGTTAGTTTGATAATTTGGTTTTCTAATTGTGTAAGCTGCAAATAGAGCTGTAAGCATAGGATTCATACCTGCATTTACATGTGTGTATGTGTGCACACAAGCAACATCAGAATAGATGATAGAGTAAATCTGTAATATATAATTTTTCCCTTTAAAAGAGGCCTGTAGAGACACAAAAGGACAAATATTATATGATTCCATTGACATAAGGTACCTAGAATAGTCAAATTCATAGAGACAGAAAGTAGAATAGTCTTTTTTTTTTAAGATTTTACTTATTTATTTGACAGAGAGAGACACAGCGAGAAAGGAAACACACGCAGGGGGAGCGCGAGAGGGAGAAGCAGGCTTCCCGCCGAGCAGGGAGCCCAATGTGGGGCTCAATCCCAGGACCCTGGGATCATGACCTGAGCCGAAGGCAGATGCTTAACGACTGAGCCACCCAGGCGCCCCGAAAGTAGAATAGACTTACCAGGGGTTGGGGATAAAAGGAAACAGGGAGGGGCGCCTGGGTGGCTCAGTTGGTTAAGCGACTGCCTTCGGCTCAGGTCATGATCCTGGAGTCCCGGGATCGAGTTCCGCATCGGGCTCCCTGCTCAGCGGGGAGTCTGCTTCTCCCTCTGACCCTCCTCCCTCTCATGCTCTCTGTCTCTCATTCTCTCTCTCTCAAATAAATAAATAAAATCTTAAAAAAAAAAAAAAAGGAAACAGGGAGTTATTACTTAATGGGTATGGAATTTCAGTATGAGATGATGAGAAAATTCTGGAAATGGATGGTGGTGATGGTTGTACAACGATATGAATGCACTTACTGCCACTGAATTTTACACTTAAAAATGGTTAAAATGGTGGATTTTATGTTATTTATACTTTATCAAATTTAAAAAGAGAGTCCAGTACCTTACCCAAATCCCAGCCCAAGCGAAAAGCAACTAAGAGTCTCCCCAGGACATTTCCCCTCAGGCCTAGATGCTTAACCTAGACCTTTGAGGTTTTACACTCAAAGGTGAATAGAGCCCTTTTGTAAAGGGCACCAAAGAATTGGTGCCCAGGGGAAGAACATCTCTTGCTCTCTTGCTCAGACTCTGAGCAGCACCAGCCTGAACCACTCACCCCTGGACTTTTGGTAACAGGCACCTTACAGCCCCTGAGCATGGGAGGGAGGAAGTGATTCCAAAGAGAAGCCCAGACATTCTGAAAGGCCATCTACCCGCAGGCACTCAGAATCTTCATCCTTGCCGTATCCTCATTCTGGTTTTGTCCCACACCAAATGGGAACTCCTCCTTCTAGGAGAGGGGTATCTCTGAGCAACACTGGAAACTGAGGTACCTTTCCAAGGGAGGGGAGGAGGCACAGTGAAGGAAATGTGGTAATTAGAAGGGAGATTCCAGGGTAGGCATTCGAAGGGAATGAGGTGCCAGACTCTGTGCTTTACATTCTTTATCACCTTTAAAAATCTTCCCAATAACATTAAATGTTTGTATCTCCATTTTATAGAAAAGGAAACTGAGGCCAGAGCTAACTTTGCCTAAATTGCCGCACAGCTCAGAAGAAGCCAGGATGAGAACAAGGTCTGTCGGATTACAAAATCCTGGTTTCTGCCCCTTCTTCCTCCCTGTCCACCGTGGACTTGTTCTAATCCTCCCTCTCACCTGCTCTGTAATGGTTCTGCCTCGCTACACATCAGCCTCTTCATCTGAAAATACCTCTTCACAGCCTTGAAGGAGCCCTTGGGCTCTCTCTGAGCAATGTAAGAATTTGGCCAATAACCAGGACCCCCAAAGAAGTGGAGTCCAGCAAGAAAAACCGGCACCACAAGAAAGCCATGCCGGACCCCTCACGGCTCCCGAGAGCCCCCCACGTCATCCAAGGGGCACTGGATACAGGATTTCTTTCTTGAGAACGTTTAATTTAACATGTGGGTGCACCTAGAAACAAAGCTCTTCAATAAGAAAGCTAAGCATGCTAAACATTCTTTATAGCCAACTAGTACCTCAGCCCTTTCTAGCCACACTGAAAATAGCTCTAAAAATAATATCTTGAGCAGTTTCTATTTGCTCCTTCCCAGGAGAAGGTAAACAAGTAAACTCAAAGGCAGCTGCTGCCCAGCCACTTCTTCCTGTATTTGTTTCTTGTCTCTCAGGGACAGCCCACTCCCCGACCCCCAGCCCTGCTTTTCCTGCTCCCCGCCGTCCCTCCCTCAGTTCCTCTCCTCGACCAAATTAGACACAGGATGCTACGAGGATCCAGCAGCAGTCATGGGCATTTTCTGAGTAATTCTTTACACTCCTGTATGAATTAATTTTTCATGTGCTACTGCCCATTTAACATTTTTATCATTGAGCAAATGTTCTCCAGGAAGCAAACTGAGGCTCTGGGAGCTGGAAGAGGATGGAAGAGGTTATACTAAATGGCTTGTAGAGACCATGATGGTTCCATACCTGAAGGGACTGTACTGAAACTATAAACACGTAGAAGAAACATAGGCAGTAAGCTCCTTGACATCAGTCATAGCAATGTTTTTTGGATCTGGTTCCACAGACAAGGGAAACGAAAGCAAAAATAAACAAATGGGACTACGTCAGACTCCGAAGCTCCACAGTGAAGGAAACCATCAACAAAACAAAAAGACAACCCATTTAACAGGAGAATATATTTTCAAATCATACATCTGATAAGGTTTTTGTATCCAAAATATATAACGAACTCATACAACTCAATAACAATAACCAAAAAAACCCCCCCAATAATCGAATTTTAAAAAGGATAGAGGAGGGGCACCTGGGTGGCACAGTTGGTTAAGCATCTGGTTCCTGGTTTCAGCTCAGGTCGAGAGCTCAGGGTCATGAGATTGAGCTCCACATCAAGCCCCATGTTGGGCTCCACACTCAGCGCAGGGTCTCCTTAAGACTCTCTCTCCCGCTCCCTCTCCCCCCAACTCACGCACTCCCTCTCTTTCTCTGAAATAAATAAATATTTTTTTTTAAAGAGAAAAGAAAAAGGACAGAGGATCTCAACAGACATTTTTCCGAAGAAAATACATAGATGACCTATAGGCACATGAAAAGAGGTTCAACATCACTAATCATTAGGGAAATGCAAATAAGAACCACAATGAGATATCATCTCACACCAGTCAGAATAGCTAGAATAAAAAAGACAAGAGGGGCGCCTGAGTGGCTCAGTCGTTAAGTGTCTGCCTTCGGCTCAGGTCATGATCCCAGGGTCCCGGGATTAAGCCCCGCATCGGGCTCCCTCCTCGGCAGGAAGCCTGCTTCTCCCTCCCCCACTCCCTCTGCTTGTGTTCCCTCTGTCGCTGTGTCTCTCTCTGTCAAATAAATAAATAAAATCTTTTTTAAAAAAAAAAAAGACAAGAAATAACAAGTATTGGAGAAAAGGGGACCCTCGTGCACTGTTAGTGGTTATGTAACTTGGTGTAGCCACTATGGAAAACAGTATGGGGTTTCCTCAAAAAATTTACCAGATGATCCAGCAATTCCACTACTGGGTATCTATCTGAAAAAAATGAAAACATTAATTTAAAAAGATACATGCATCCCTATGTTCATTGCAGCATTATTTATAATAGCCAAGATATGGAAACAACTTAGGTGTCCATCAATGGATGAATGGATAAAGAGGTCTTCTTTATTTTCTTTATCCATTCATCCATTGATGGATGGATGAATATACATATTATTATGTACACATACACATACACACACAATGGAATACTACTCAGCCATAAAAAAGAATGAAATCTTACCATTTGCAACAACATGGATGAACCTTGAGGGTATTATGCTAAGTAAAATAAATCAGAGAAAGACAAATCCTGCATTATTTCACTTATATGTGGAATCTAAAGAACAAAACATACAAACAAAACAAAACCCAGACTCATAGATACAGAGAACAGATTGGTAGTGACCAGGGGGGAGGAGGGTTGGTGGGGGTTGGGCAAAATGGATGAAGGGGATTGAGAAGTACAAACTTCCAGTTATAAAATAAATAAGTTGTGGGGATGCAATGTACAGTGTAGGGAATATAGTCAATTATATTGTATTAACTTTGTAAAGTGACAGTTGGTAACTAGACTTGTGGTGACCATTCTGCAATGTATACAAAGATCAATCATTATGTTGTACACCTGAGTATGTCAATTATACCTGAATAAGTTTTTCTAAAAGTGCAAAAAAAGAAAGAAACTATGGATGCCTAGAAGGGAGCTCCCACTTGTGGGTCTGAGCCACTAGATGGCAATTATGCCCTTTGCCCTGTTGCAGCTGACCCTAGACAACAGGCCTGTCCCTGGAGCACTTTGATGTCTTTCTGGTGCAAAGATCTTTGACAAGCTCATAAATAACCCCTTTCATTACAGCAACAACTCTTTCTTATCTACCTTTAACGTTACTAGGGATACTTATAAAAAACTCAGAGAAACATTAAAAGTGATAAGAGGGTTTTCCCTCATACCTCAGCAGGAGCTCCATCTGACCAAATATTTATCTAATATTAAGCAAGAGCCTTTGCCCCACTTTCAATCACCTTTCTCATGTTGTGTGCTTTGGAAAACCTTGGTCCTGGGAACTCCTCTTTGGAGGTGCTTTTTCTTCCCAGCTTTTCCCTCAAGAAAGCCTGTGAGGATACTCTGGTTAGACTACCCTGTCATGCCTCCTTCAGCTGGAAAAGTCCTCGCTCCCATGCCACTCTTCTTTCCTATGTCTTTTCCCAAACCTTAGCCCCACCCTCTTACCACCTATGTTCAAACCATATTTGTCATACAACTACTAAAGGGTTAATACATCATTCCATTGTTATTTGCCCACATGTGTCTTCCTCATTAGATGGCAAGTGTCTAGAGAGCAGGGATAAGGTTTTATGTATTTATTTCTGATTCCCACAGTGCCCAGCCAAGCAAGCTGCCAACTACCACCTAGACAGCAGGTAGAGATAAAAGAACCTGTTACCTTCTCTGAAAGGCCCAGCTGTCCAAAACTAACCATTATCCAGTCATTGAGAAATTTCACATCATCTCTTCTGCCCTGTCCTAGGACCTGAAGAGCTGAATCACTGTCGGCATCATTAGGTGGGTGGGTGAGGAATGTGTGTGTTTAGGTGGGTATTTGAGGAAGTATATGTGCAGTGGGGTACAAATACTGACAGATGTCTGGATTCCTCTTGGACACTAACCAGGTCCCTTATCTCTGCTTGCTCACAAAGAAATGTTATTGGTCTGGGAGGAGATTACAAAGGCCAAGTGGATTAAGGCCATTTTCATTTGTCTTAAAGGTGACTTCCCTTCCAGCAGCAAGAAACTTATATCCACAGAAGGTCATAATTTGGAATGATGTCCTGGAATGTTTTTCCTCTGCTCTGCATCCTTCAAAGTCATGCAGCAAAAGTGTAGTCCTCGGACCAGCAGTATGAGCATTACCTGGGAACTTGCTAGAAATGCAGAATCTCAGACCCCACCCAGATCTGCTGAGTCACAGTCTACATTTTTACAAAATCCCTAGGTGACTCACATGCACATTAAAGTGTGAGCAGACTGATCTATAACATACCTTAAGGCCACAGTATTTCATGGGAGCGTGGTATCTTGGTAAACTCTGAAGCACTCTGGCTTGTCCCAAAAAGTCAGGGTCACAGTGGGATCGGTCAAATTCTTCACGCCTTGAGAGTTTAACAGAAAGTCCATTATTTGGCAATGCTGGGGCATTAAACAGCCCTGACACTTCCTCAACATACTGGGAGTTAAACATAAAGCCCCCAGGGGTGCCTGGGTGGCTCAGTTGTTAAGCGTCTGCCTTCGGCTCAGGTCATGATCCCAGGGTCCTGGGATCGAGCCCCACATCGGGCTCCCTGCTCCGCGGGAAGCCTGCTTCTCCCTCTCCCACTCCCCTGCTTGTGTTCCCTCTCTCGCTGTGTCTCTCTCTGTCAAATAAATAAAATCTTAAAAACAAAACAAAACATAAAGCCCCCACTGATGGAAACCTGGACCCCAGACCAAGGTCTTTGTCAGGCTCTCCAAAGATTCCCCCACAGTAACTAGGTCACCTGGGGTAGTGTATAGACCAGATAGAGACAAAATGAAGGCTTTCTCATAGGCTCTGAAGAACCACCACAGTCCAGGTGAGGTTTTCTTAGTAGCTATAGCAGACAAGTCTGAGAATTAGCAAGCCACTTGGGGTGGGAGTGAAGGAGTCATTTGATACTGACTGGGCTTGCTTCACACTCATGAAGTCTGAAGAGGCCCCTGACTAAATTATGGTAAATGCCAGAAATCCTCCACAGTGCAGTAAGTCCAGGGAGGATGGCCTGGGCTTGACTTCAGCCACACTCTGCCTTCTGTATTTGGAGCAGGACACTGTTCCCAGGTCTTCCTAAGTTCAGATGACTTATGGGTCAGAGCAGAGCATGTTCTCAGGGATGATAGGAATGGAATCCATCTGGGAAGGGAGGCCATGCCATTTATGAAACTGTACATAGCCAGTGTTTGTACCAAAGTGTACGCCTGAGAGATGAACAACCACAAGGCAAGACAGCAGGTGGCAGCCTGGGGGATAGGCAGCCAGTGTGTTCATGGCCAGTTAGCACCTGACAATAAAGCAAGAACTGACGCTCAGGATACAGGCAGAAAATGAGCTGTGCTAAGAAAGTTCCAAAACACAGAACTAAGTAAGGCAAAGAAATGAAACGTGCTTTCATAAACTTTAATAAAGATAAAAAGTAGAAATGGAAGAAAACGAGGTCAAAGGAGGAAAACATAGGATGGGGTTGGAACTGAAAACTATTCCATCTGCAGCTCGATCTTATCACGTGTTGACCTCGGTCTCTAGAAAGTTTGTATCCTTTAGTTTCTTGTTTATCTTTACCTTGGTGTGCAGGCTGTGACTCCTTGCCTCTCTTCTCCCAACTCAGGTCCTAACAGAACCCTTTCTTCCTCAGTCTCCAACCACATTGGCTTTTCCTAACAGAATCTGAAGGGGGCCAACTGTCCCTAGTGTGGAAGCTGTCATTGACCCATGGAGTGACCAGTCAGAAATTGGTCCTGGACCAATGGGAACACATGTGTAACTATACATATATATATACATATATATAAATATCTATTATACATAAATTTTATGATAACAGTTTAATAACATTTTCATATTTTTAATATTTCTTAATTTTGTGGTAACAGATTAATAACAATATTTATTAAACTATTACCACAAAAATTACCCATAACCCCTTCACCTAAATACAACCATTTTTATCTGTCATTTTTGTGTGCCTGAAAATGACAAACACATCTGAATATAACCCATGTTGTCCCAGGCCACACCTGTCTGAAATAGAATAGTCAATAATGGTAAAAATGGCATTTCTCTGGCTCTGCTGTCACCTTCAATTTTGGGAAATCTGACCACTCTCAAATTCCACCCAACTATTTCTGGGAGTCCCTAACTAACCAGGAATGGAGATGAGGATGACCTCTTGTGTTTTCCTAAACAAGGTTTTTTTAGTTACAAAGTGATCTGTACCATCCCTCCACCCGTCCGTGTTCTGGAAGGTTTGTGTTAACTTCCTACATGCCTGCACACCCAAACTGTAATTAATTCCCTAACATCTCCACCCCATAGGGCCCTACCAGGCTCATTATAGATTTAGAGTCATCTCAAAGATCCTCCCCTCCCCTTCATCCCTGCATGAGCTCTCAATGTTCTCACAAGACTCTGGTTCTCTAACATGATCCATAAGTATCAGGCTAAAGGACAGGCTGAGTGAATGATGAGGTTCTGCACTTAGAATCATACAAGTGGATACACTCCTAGGCAGACCCTTGGTTGTGTCTAATCACCAGTCCTATAGAAGTAGCTCCCCATCCAGAAAGCCTATGAAGACTCAAGTGATGGACGGTGGTGTTAATGTGGGAGAGAATCATAAACTTGCCTCTTCTAATTGGTTATTTTAAGATTTATGATCTCCTGCTTTAATGATTAGTGGTAACAAAGGGTGACACCCCTCACAACCTGACATCTCCATTAAGAACTGGAAAGTTGGATTGTTTTTGCTATAGGAATTCAAATGATTGACTCAACCGGGCTAGGAAAACAGGCTTTTCATACAGAACATGAGAACTCATTATTAGAGAGAAGTAAAATTGATTATGGGTAAGAAAAACTGGTGAAAGTTTTTTTGTGAGGAAGATGGTATATAAACACAGGCACAGAGGCAAGAAAGTACAAAGCTTGTCAGTGACCCATGTGGCTTTAACTATAGGTTCACATGGGGAAACGGTAGTAGATGCAACTGGGGAAGGATAGATTTGGGGCTGCCACACTGAAGAGAAATCTCAATGCCAGCTCAGGAATCTGGATTTTTGTTGAAGGCACAGAGAAATACTGAAATACTTTATACATATAAATAACATGATGGAATTGGCATTTAAAGAAAATTGTTCTGGTGCTTGTATTCAGAAAATAGAGGAGAGAAAATCCGAAGGAGATAAAGACAAATATATTTAATTGTACCTAAGTCTTTGGATTTCTTCGAGCCTTGCTTTAAATTGCTTGTTTAAATATAGTTATTGCTAATGCTAGTAAATGTGTCATTGAGTACATATTATTCTTGACAATCTAAAAAATTCTATATTTGGTAACAAAAGATATATGCATGAAGAAGCACTCTTTGTTATTCCACTAACGATGTTTATAGGAAGCTCAGCTGCTTAAAACATCAGACTATGTCTAATTTACCAGACTATTAGACTATATGTAATTTACTGTATCTAATTTACCTGTTGGTACATTAGAATAAATAGCTTCTAGTAACATTAAATTCATCAAAAAGATTGACAAAATGACAGGTATTCTGAATGGAACTTTTGGCTAGGAAACCATAAAATATGAGATAAATGTGTTTCAAATATGAAAGGTACATAAATTCAGATGGCTTCATAAAATTTTTTTGTCCTCAGATGTGTCAAATATGTGTGCATCCATTTTTCCTATTTAAAAAATTAGTGATCTTTATTAAAGAACTTACATTTATGTTAAACTTTTATTTTGGTTTGGTTTGGTTTGATTTGGTTGGGTATACACTGGGCTCTTTTGTTTTACTTTATTACTTTTTCAAAAATTTTACAAAAGTAAAGGAATTTTTTAATTTTTATTTTGCCTACCTATGAGTCTTATACATTTTTTTAAAGATTTTATTTATTTATTTGACAGAGAGAGACACAGCAAGAGAGGGAACACTAGCAGGGGGAGCAGGAGAGGGAGAAGAAGGCCTCCCACTGAGCAGGGAGCCCAACGCGGGGCCTAATCCAAGGACCCTGGGATCATGACCCAAGCCGAAGGCAGACGCCCAACAACTGAGCCACCCAGGCACCCCTTGCCTACCTACGAGTCTTGGCAGGAGCATAATGTGCCTTTCACTATAGAAGCTGTAAGTTAAGATCCTCACTTTCTAACTCCTTCGTCCTTGGGCATGCGAAAGTATCCTAAGCTTGGTCAAACAGGTGTGAACTCCCTGAACTTTGAAGCAGGGACTATCGTCAAAAAGAGTCAGGTATCCATTTTGGAGATAGGAGAAGGCAGAGAGCTTCCAGCAATTAAAACTGGACAGCACTGTGAGCTGTGGTGGCCAGGGGTTAATGCAACAGCAGTGTCCTTACCAGAATGGTTCTGGTAAGGACAAGGTGTGCTTTGGGCTCCCTGGTAACTGCCTTCCTTTCAAACTTGTCTTTACAGGTTGCCGAATGGTTTTTTGAGTTCCAAATATCTTCTCAATGAGTTCCTCTTCCATCTAAATCAGCCTTGGTCAGCTTCAAGCTTACAAGAACTTTGGCTGATATGACAAACTCACTGGTTTTTTTTTGTTTTTTTTTTTTAAAACAGCAACAGATTTTTTTTTTTTTTAAGATTTTATTTGTTTATTTGACAGAGAGAGACACAGCAAGAGAGGAAACACAAACAGGGGGAGTGGGAGAGGGAGAAGCAGGCCTCCCGCCGAGCAGAGAGCAGAGAGCAGAGAGCCCGATGCGGGGCTCGATCCCAGGACGCTGGGATCACGACCTGAGCCAAAGGCAGATGCTTAACAACTGAGCCACCCAGGCGCCCCAGACAAACTCACTGTTCAAATTTAAAAAGAAGAGAAAATATGGACAAGGCAAAAAATAAAATCATTCATAATTTCCTTTATGATAACGACTTTTAACATTGCTTCTATAACCATCCAGAATTTGTTTTATACACCTATATACATTAACACACATAGAGAGAGTTAGTTTGGGTGCTTTGGATGCAAGTAACAGAAAACTCAACTCAAATTGTTTATAACCCAGCTGCTATTCTTGGCATCCTGGCCTTTAAACTTACCTAGGCCTCAGAGACTGAAGAATACATACTGACCTCCTAGACATCCTTAATGATCCTAGCTTGCCTATTAGGAGTCTACCAATATCATTTCATAGAGTCAGGGGGTCCTGGATTCCAGTAACCACAGTGACTACCACCTGACTGAGTGTGGTACCAGCAGTTGCCCACAAAGCCCCAGGCTATCTGGACCAACAAATATCCACCCTCTGGAGGATGAACTCTGTCATGGCAAACCCCTCCTTGGACCATGTCATCTGGTTCTATGACACCCACTCTGGTTCTCCTCCCTGGTCTCTTTGCACCCTTCCTGCTTAGATCTAAGAGTTTCCCTCCGATCTTGATTCCCATAGCTTGTCCTTTCTTGGGCCTGACATCTTCTACGATTGTCTTAAATTCTGTCCCTGGACCACCATTTTTTTTAGCGGCGGGGAGGGCAAAGGGAGAGAGAGAATCTTAAGCAAGCTCCATGCCCAGCACAGAGCCCAACACGGGGCTTTATCTCACAACCCTGAGACCATAACCTGAGCCAAAATCAAAGTCGGACACTTAACCAACTGAGCCACCCAAACTCCCCAGCACCACATTTAAATTCCACCCTTTTCTCACAGAATTTCCACCTTTAATTGTTCCATTGCCTTACCTTAGCCAGCTCCTGGTTTGCACTTTGTTGTTTTGGGTCCTACTGCCGATCCAGCTCAGGATCTGTGGTCCCTGAACCTCGTGCCAAGAATTGGGTCAAGGTACCATTTCTCCTTGTACCAATGAATACCCTATAATTCTGGCAAGCTTGGAAAAAGAAAGTAGCAGAAAATGAAATCATCAAAATCTGGGTATTATATCAACAGAGACAATCTGGGAAAATTATGAGCCAATTTTAGTTTTCCTCTTTGCAGTTGTCTACACAAAAATTTATATTTTTTAAGTGTAATAACTATGACCATATGTAATCCATTAACAACTAAATATGGTTTATCCATATTAGCATGATTTTTAAAAAATATACCCAACTGACCGTTTTTTTCCCCTTTTACAGGGTGGCATGAACTGTTCCAATTCATAAAGGAAGGATAGAAAGAAAGATTGAAAGGCCAAACCTCTATCAGTTGTTGGGTGCTGCTAATTGCAGAAAGGGACCCTTTGCTTTAGCTTTTAGGCAGCTTTGATGAGCTTAAATAAGCACCAACATCTCCCCTACCCCCAGGCTGAGGATCCTTGAGTTTGGGTTGGGGAGCCAAAGGGAGAGAATAAGGGAGTAGGATAAGGAATATCTAGTATCTGTATAAGCCTCCATTTCACCCCAAATCTTCAAAGGATTCTACTGCATACTCAAATGTCTCATGTGAGATTTGGGGAGGTGGGGGAGAGAAGGAAGATATCACAAAAGAGAGAGAGAGACAGAACTGAGCTCCACATTGGGTCAGACAGAACACAGGGAAGGGAGAGCTGCCAAAGGTGAGATGAAATTGAGACATTAGAAATCAGACTGAAGCCAGGTGACCATGACAATATGAGCTCCCTGCCCCTGGTACCCCAGGATGGCAGAGGGCAGAGCTGCTTCCATAGAATGTAGGCAGGAAGCAGGGTGTGGGGTCAGATAGTTCTTAAATCTAGAAGGACAGTCATCTTTGCTGGCATCTGGGTTTAGGTATTGAATATTTTCACCTCCTACAATCTCCTTTTTCAGGAGCTTGTCATTATCTCTATCTGTATTGTGCTGCCACATAGGGAGTCACCTAGCCAACAGAGAAAAGCATAATTAACAAACTTGTCATGTAGAACTGACTTCTAGAACACTTTTCACTGGTCATCAGGGCCCCACTGACACTAAAGTCAAACAATTTTGCCTAAGAAATTGTGTATTTCAGTTGTACAAGTACCTTAACCCTGCCTCTCTGCCTGTAATAGCCAAAGAGACAGATAATAGGGGAATGCGCGCATCTGACCGCTCAGGAGTGACACAAGACAGACAGCTGTGAGGAAGCGCGTCCCACGTAATACATGAATGAATGATTGGGTGAGTGAGCGAATAAGCCCACCCTTCAGGAAACCCTTTCCAGGAATAGAACATGTTTCTTTTTTTTACTAATTGAGAAAAATCTGCTTGTCTGATCTGATCTGCTCAAGTGCTGGTCATATCAATTTGCATTTAAATCATTTACCCAATATGATCTCCCCACAGGTCCCGAGTCAAATGTCAAGGAGAGGAATTGTGCTCTCTGCTGGATTGAATATAGGAGTTAAGGAGTCTTTCTTCTTGATTATTTCCTATGAGTCCCTGCATGACCTAGCACTCTCAGCTATAGGCATGGATGCTCCTAATCTATAGGCTTAGAGTCACCCTGTTCTTGAGCTGATCTTGACCAAGACAGGAGACTAGCCCCATCAGCTAGAGGGGCCTAAACACAGTCTTGTCATTTGTTGTGAGTCTCAGGTGGGCATGAGCAACCCAAGTGTCCACTCTGCTACTGCATACTCCAACATACCACGTGTACCCATCTGTACTTGACCTCGTCCTGCTTGCCCAGAGTTCTGTCCTGAATTTAGTCCATTTCACCAGAACCCCAACTCTATTTAGATCCTAGCAGCATTTTTCCATTTTTCCCCTGTACCTCCAAACTCAGGCTGGGCAGGGATTTGAATAAACAGAACTTTGAAAGTTATGATTCTGTCCCTTCCTGACTTTAAGTATTAGCAATACCTGGAAACAGTTCCATCCTACAGAGTGAACTCCCTTAAGTATCAACATGGAAATGAGCCAACAGTCTTAAAATGATATCCCTGTTTATCAAGGGAGATTGGGTATGAGTAGAGCTAATATCAATCTGGTGGACAAGGCATGGTGACAGACAGTGACTTTCAAAGTCAGGCAGTTGCCATCTGTAACAGCAGCTTAGTCCGAGACCATCTGTTCATTTTTGGCAGGTAGGGTGGCTGGGTCTCAACTCTTGGGAAAAGTAAGCTAGACCTTAATTGGGCAGGGGTTCAAGGGAGGTCTCAGTTCTGATAGGCTACCAGCTTGCCAAACAGGGAAACTCAAACAGGTGCCTGCTTCCATAGGCTAGCTCAACACAGGGTAGGGGAGAAGAGGACAGAGCTTCTCATACTGTGGGTCTCAATGAACTCATGATTTAAAATCAATTTAAAAGGTCTCTATAAGCATTTTTCTAATGAAATTAATAGAACAGAACAGAAGGTATCAAAGTATACTGAATGTAGTAAGGAAAATATTTTTCACAAAAACTTTTGCTTCAGTTACATAACTTGTTATATGCACTATGGCTGAGATATGTGAGAACTGGGGGAATGGAGAGGGAGATTTATTTTCATTTTCAGTTTGAAGTTTTTACCACATGAGGAACATAAAAATGTAAGCAATAGAAAAATATTTGCAATAAATATAATGGACAAAAACTCAATATTCAACTCCTACAAGAAAACCACACTTGTATACATATATATTATTTATTACAGCAGGGTTTGTGATAGCAACAAATTGGAAATGATTCAAATGTCTATTAATGAAAAGCTAAAAAAAACTATGGTTTATGCTACTTTGGACAATTACACAGTCATATCTATAGGTACTTACATGAAAAGTTACTTAAGATGTATCGTCCAGTGAGAACATAAGTTCCAGAATGATACATATATTATGATATTAATGTCATTTGTGTAAATGGCAATTTATCTACTCAACAAATATTTGTTGAGCACCTACTCAGTGCTGGACACTATTTTAAATATTGGGGATCTAGTGAAGAATAAAATAGACAAAACTAACTCTGTGGGTCTTAAGCTCTAATGGTGGAGACTGAAAATAAAATAAGTTTTCTAGTACAGAAGTGAAATGTATGAAGGATAAAAATAAATCAGGGAAGGAGAACAGAGTCTGGGAGACGAAGTTTGCAATTTTAAGTAGGGTGATAGGGAAGACCTGCCACAGAAGGTGGCATTTGAGCAGACTTGAGAGAGGAGAGGGAACACGCCACGTGGATCCTGGGAGAAGAGCTTTCCAGACAGAGAGAACAACACATCAGTGTCTCTGAGGATGGAGCATGCCAGCGTGTCTTGAGCAGGATAAGCATTGCTTTTATAAATTAAAAACATAGATCTACACATCAGTAATAAATACTTAGACTCCATGGGCAAGGAGACTATGACAGTGACTAAATAGTTCACATGAGAAAAAATATAACCTCACACCAACCTTTCAGACTATTTGTGTAGCTTAGCTCCTCTAATGCAAAAATCAAATCTAATCAAAGGTTAGAAGAATTTCCCATGTTCCCTTCTCACATGCCTGTTATCCATATTGGAATTGCCTGTATCCCCAGTAGTCTGTGAGCTTTGTGAGCTAGAAACTGTTTCTGTATCTGGGGCATTTACAGGTTTCTTTCTGGAGTCTAACACTGTTCCTGGCATTCATGGACACTCACAATGGTCTGCTGTTAAATGGTGCTTATCAAATACCAGCAACAGTGGTATTACTTATTTATTTATTTATTTATTTTAGAAGATTTTATTCATTTATTTGTCAGAGAGAGCACAAGCAGGGGAAGCGGCAGGCAGAGGGAGAAGCAGGCTTCCCGCTGAGCAAGGAGCCCAGTGCGGGGCTCTATCCCAGGACCCCGGGATCATGACTTGAGCCAAAGGCAGACACCCAACTGACTGAGCCACCCAGGTGTCCCAGGATCTAACTTATTTAATCTTCACAAAGTGCTTTTGTAGCCATTTAAAAAAAATTTTATTTATTTATTTGACAGAGAGAGAGAGCACAAGCCGGGGGAGTGGCAGAGGAAGAAGGAGAAGCAGGCTCCCCACTGAGCAGAAAGCCTAATATGAGGCTCAATCCCAGGACCCCGGGATCATGACCTGAGCCAAAGGCAGGCGCTTAACCAACTGAGCCACCCAGGTGCCCCTTGTTGTTGCCATTTTTTAACATAAAGTACTGAGGCACAAAGAAAGTAAGTAACTTACTGAAGGTCATATGTCAGAGCAAGAATTTGAGCCCAGGCAGGTCTGGTGCCACAGTCGACTTAAACCATTATAGTAAACAAACAAACAAACAAACAAATCCATTTAACAAATTTATGAGAAAGAAATAAAACCATTTTTATAAATACATTCAATAAATTCTTTAGGTATGAAATAAAACAATACTTATTAGATTAAAATGAAAGGAATAAGAGCCCTTACTGGAGGGGCTTATGGGAAGGCAGGCATACTGGTCCATTCTGCAGAACACAGTGACTTAGAATCTTTCTGTACAGCAATCTCTACAGGCAAAAGTATTAAAACTGTTTATGCCTTTCATGTACAACTGCTTTTTTTAGTAACACATAAGGAAATAATTTTAAAAAGTTTGTGAATAATGATTTTAAATCTGTACCATTTATAATAGGGAAAAACTGGGCATAACCCAAATGCCTTGTCTCAAGGACCAGTTTTGCAAAATATAAGGTAAAACAACGTAAGCACAGAACTACTAAAATAATAACTTCATGATCTATTTGTGTATCCAAATGTGCATCTGCAATAAAGCTAAGTGGAAAAAGAACCAAGCTATTATGTACATAGGCATTAAAACTATATATTATACTTTGGCAAAGATAATTAACAATCAAGATTTATGTAAATAGATCAACTCTTTGTGTTTTTTTTCCATAAAAATTTTTTAATGTGTGATAACAAGAGAGTGAAGTATATCATCCCTTAATAAGACTGAATTCATGAGGCAAGGTCTATAAAGGCCATTTTTTTCTAGGAACTAATTTTGGAGTGTGGGTAGCTGCCAATATGTGCACATCTGAGTCTGGGGTTAGGATAGTAGAGTGGTTCTTTCAACTCTGCTTCTAGGTACAGAGAACTTAACTCGGTCTTTCTAAATCAGAATTTCTGAGAAGGAACCCAAGCATCTGTGTTTTGAGAGAAAACTAAAGAAATTCTGATGAACGGCAATGTTTGAGAATAATCGCAATGATACTTCAACAAATATGTATATATTCTTAGAACCAATCAGTTTGCCTGTTTTTCCATAGTCCCTTTAATAAAGTATTCTAACCTTCTATTTGAGCTAATTTGGTAGGTATGAAGTATTATTTCCTAGCTGATCCATTTTATTGAGCACATTCATTAAAAGGCATCATTAAGGTGCACACTTTTTTAAAAAGCGGAAAAAAGCTAGCAACAGACTAGAAAGGATCTAAATATCCATCATTTTCAGACTGGTCAATAAATAATTGTATTTCCACACAATGGAAACCATGCTGCTGTTTAAAAAAAATGGAGCAGAACTCTATGTACAAATAGGACATTTCTCAGAGATACATTGTTAAAAGATAAATGTGAAGTAGAGAACAGTGTGTCCACTGTGTTGCAGTTATGCCCCCACCCCACCGCCCACCACCCCCATCTTGTATATTCATAGGTTATCTCGGGAAGGAGACGTCAGAAACTGGTGACGATAGTTGCCTCTGGGTACCAGCCTTGGTTGATTAAGGTTACAGTGATTAAGTAAAAGGGGAGATTGACTTTTAATTATGCACCTTTGCATGTATTAATTCTTAAAGAAGAAAATATGAACAAGTAGGTACAAATGGAATCCCAATCTACCTAAATTTCATCCATTATTAATTATTACCAAATTATCTGGGATGTCAACCCAGATTTAAGTTTGACACTCACTACAAATCTTTTGCAGGCCTCGTTCACTTTACTGGCTTGGTTTCCAGGGCTGTTAGGTTGGTCTTTCCTCCGGTGTTCAGAGCTTAATTGGTTGTTTGTCCTATTTTCTCTATGGGAATGTATCTATTCCTGTATCTTGAAGCATGCTCATTTCAGCTACCTGGGGCTTCCTGGTGGTGTAATCAGGAAGAGGAGAGGCCTTTGTTCTTTTCCCACTGACCTAAAGAGGTCAGAGAGACACCCACCAAAGCAAATAAACAAACATACCCAGCACCATCAGAACACCAGAATTTCTTCCAGCAGCTTCATGAATCCTAGCAGGTACAACACTGTGCAATGGAACTTCTTTATTGAGCAGTGACACACTGAGAATTTATAATGAATTAGCTGCTAAAGACTCCCTGAAAATAATTTCAAGAGGGCATTTTAAACAGTTTGCCCAATGTCTGGTGATTAACATCACATAATAAAATAAAAAAATAAAGAAAAAAAATAAACACAGTTTGAACATATTTTTGTAAAAACTAGTGGTATATCCAAATGCATAGATCATACAACACCAAGAGTGCACCCTAATGTAAAACTATGGACTTGGGGTGAGTATGATGTGTCGGTGTAGGCTCATCAATTGTAACAAATGTACCACTCTGCTGGGGGATGTTGATAATGGGGAAGGGGGGGCCTATACATGTGTGGAGGGAGGGAGGATATGGAAATTCTCTAAATCTTCCTGTCAATTTTACTGCGAACCTAAACTGCTCTATAAAAAATAACGTCTTTTAAAAGAAAGATGGAATCTAGTTACAGAAATTTTTGCCTTTAATAAACTATAGAGAAACTCGGGAAAAAATAGTGGTATATTGGATTGTTTATACGTAACACTGTACATAAGTACACAATGTACATAAGCATTGAAATACGTAGTTTGTTTATAATTTTCCTTCTTTGAGACAACATCACATGGCCTCAGATTATCACAGGATCATCACAACCCATAAGGAAACAGCAGAAACTGCAGAAGGCAACTGGTTTCTTTTCCCATGTAGGATGAAAACCACTACGACACTATTTATAGCATGTGGTCCTCTGGAACTTCAAGAAAGGTATTTTCTCCATTTCAACCATTTCCATTTCTTAATGGTTCTCATGTTAGAAAGTATATTTTTGTTTTTGTTTTTATTCTGTTTTTTAATGTCAAGTCATGTTTTGTCTTCTGCAGTTTCTATCCTCAGATTCTTATTTGCCTTCCACCTAGGGAAAAAAAAATGGTATGATCCTTACACGAAATAGTACATTCAAAATGCATGACTAAAGAGAATCGGATAAAAGGACTATTTACAAAGATCAGGAACAAGACAAGGATGTCTGTTCTGGAGTTTCTACCCAGCGCAATAAAACAAGAAAAAGAAATAAAAGGCTTCTGGATTGGAAAGGTAGAAATAGAAATCTTATTTCTTATAGTGAGTGTGTGCCAATGATGAATTCTTCCAACTCCAGCTTTTGTATGTCTGAAAAATTCTTTATTCCACCGTTGTTTTTGTGGTCAAGTTTTTATTTAAATTCAAGTTAGTTAACATACGGTGTAGTATTTGTTTCAGATGTAGGATTTAGTGATTCATCACTTACATACAACACCCAGTGCTCATCACAATAGGTGCCCTCCTTAACCTATCACCCATTTAACCCATCCTCCATCTGCCCTGCTCCATCCACTGCCCCTCCAGCAATCTTCAGTTTGTTCTCTATAGCTAAGAGTCTGTTTCCTGGTTTGCCCCTCTCTCTTTTTCCCCCACATATTCATTTGTTTTGTTTCTTAAATTCCACATGAGTGAAATCATATGGTATTTTTTCTTTTTCTGACTGACTTATTTCACTTAGCATAATACCCTCTAGTTCCATCCATGTCATTGCAAATGGCAAGATTTCATACTTTCTGATGGCTGAGTAATATTCTATTGTACATATATACCACATCTTTATTCATTCATCAGTCGATGGACATTTGGGCTCTTTCCATAATTTGGCTATTGTTGCTAATGCTGCTATAAACATCAGGGTGCATGTACCCCTTCGAATCAGTACTTTTGTATCCTTTGGGTAAATACCTAGTAGTGCAATTGCTGGATCATAGGGTAGTTCTATTTTTAAATTTTAAGGACACTCCATACTGTTTTCCAGAGTGGCTGCACCAGTTTGCATTCCCACCAAGAGTGTAAGTCCACCTTTGTTTTTGGAAGATATTTTCCCTGATAGAGAATTCTAGGCTAACAGTTATTTTTTTCCCTTTTAGTACCTTAAAGATGTTGTTACACTTTCTTTTCACCTGTATTGTTTCCAACAAGAAATTTGGAATTATTATCTTTGTTTCTATAACATGTCTGATGTCTTTTAAGTTTTTCTCTTAATCACTGGTTTTGAACAATTTATTATGAGTTTTTATGTGCTTAGGATTTGCCATGCTTTTTGGACCAGTGGGTTTATAGTTTTCATCAAATTTGGAGCAATTTTGGCCATTATTTCTTCAAATATTTTTCTGTTCATCCCACTTCTCTCCTTCAGGAAGTCCAATTACTGTTAAATTGTCCACAGCCCACTGATGCTCCATCATATTTTTTCAGTTCTCTTTTCTCTCTTTGTTTAATTTTGGGCAGTTGCTATTGCTATGTCTTCAAATTCACTAATCTTTTCTTTGGCAATATCTAATCAGCTTTTAGTCACATCCATTGTATTTTTCATCTCACACATTATACTTTCAATCTTTACAATTTTGATTTGGGGGCGCCTGGGTGGCTCAGTTGGTTAAGCATCTGCCTTCAGCTCAAGTCATGATCCCAGGGTCCTGGGATAGAGCCCCACATGGGGCTTCCTGCTCAGTGGGGAGTCTGCTTCTCCCTCTCTCTGCCCCTCCCCCCATCTGTGCTTGCTCACTCTCTCAAATAAGTAAATAAAATCTTTAAAAAAATAAAAAAATAAAAGTTTGATTTGATCTTTCTTAATATATAACTTCCATATCTCTACTTAAATTTTTGAACCTATGGAATGCCTTTTTAATATTTCTATCCAATAATTATAAAATCTATGTCAGTTCTGGGTTGGTTTTGATTTATATATCTTTTGATAAATACAGGGGGTTATTTAGGGGTTAAGGTATCCTGCCTTTTTGCATGCCTGGTAATTTTGTATTGGATTCCAGAAATTGAGAATTATAATGATAGGAGAACACACCACACACACACACACACACACACACACAACCACTATACAAATTCTCCATGCAATGGAAAACATTCTTTAATTATTAGTCTTTATCAACCCATTCTCTAGGATACTAGAATATTCTATAATCTAATGCTCTTTTGTGTTTTATATATGTTGGGTTTTAAAATAATACACTATTATTGGTGGTTTATTTTTGCCAATAGTGTTGGAAAAACTGAGTTATGGTTGATGGAATCCAGTGCCTCTTTTTTAAAATCAATAAAGGCTAGTGGGTGGTAAAAGATGCCAGAAGATTCTCTTCTGTTCTCTGTTGATTGATGAATGATCTGGGTAGGACCCACCATTTATCCTTTAATAAAATCTGCCTGTTCTTTTTATTGACTCTTTAAATGATTTCACATAATTTTCTTGAAGTATTTACTTGCTTATAGTAGCAGGTTGACAAACTGATGATGTTTCATTCTTCTGTATGGTCACCTGAAATTAGTGAATAGTTTAAAGGACAATTTCTAATGGATTTAACCTTTCAGCTCTTCAGTTTTCTTATGGGTAAAGAGAAAAGTAATAAATGTTATTTATGTATAATATACAGTATATAAATAGTATAATACTTGATAAATACTAATAATCAGATTGCAAAAAATGGTGTGAGGATTAAATGAGATAGGATGTGAGAATGTGCCTAGAAAAATGCCTGGGATATAGAAGATCCACCATGAATGCAAATTCCTCTATTTTTTTTTTTTTTTTTTGGTGTATGCTATGAAACTTTGTCAATATTTTCCTATTTGTGGCATTTTTGCTCTGAATTTTACTCAAAATCAGTCCAATCCTGAAGAAATTTTAGATTGTATGAGAAATCTGCTTGAGAAACCTCATACACTTCTGTCTGGTATATCTCTTTTGGTGTCACTCTTAGCTTTGGACATGATGTCTGGGGAGCTGACCAGACATTAGCATAGAGCAGTGGTTCTCAAAGTGAGGTCCCCAAACCAACAGCATCAGCAACACCTGGCAGTGTTAAAAACGCAAATTTTCTGGCCTCCTTCCCAAAATACTAGATCTGAAACTCTAGAGGTGGAACCCAGTAATCTGTGTTTTAACAAGCCCTCTAGGTGATTCTGATGCATGCTGAAAGTTCAGAATTATTGTTGGAGCAACGGATGAAGGAAGGAGCCAACAGTTTCCTAGCGGCTAGAGCAACTTCAACAGCTTTACGGGAAATAGAAAGTTCAGAAGAAAATTGGCAAGTGTGTGTGTATGGAATTGGGTGGGTGGGGAAGCATGGGGCCGAAAAGGGTAAAGTGTAAAGTTATAGGGCTGGGAGCAAAAGACATACCCCTAAAGGGCAAAGGAGAGGACTTGGGGTTAAAGGAAGAAGACCTGGAGCCCTGGGGATATGTTGCTTGTGTGTGTGTGTGTGTGTGTGTGTGTGTGTTTATCTTTTTGAAAATCAGAAAAAGGAAAGATCTCCCTCAATAAGGGAAAAACTCTGAAATGGCTGTGGACCTCTCCAGGGTAGTCTAGGCATACACCCTAAAAAAATTTTGAAAAATTATGTTCTTTCTAATTCATTTTTAAGGTGACATTTAAATTTTTCCATAAAAATAGAAGTCAAAAAATATAATTTCTAGCATATTATAAATAAGTCCATCTCATCACTCTTTTAAGTTTTGCCAATGATATCATTTAGATATGAGGGTATCTTGCTACCCACCTCATCCATTTTAAAAGTTTCTAACAAGCTCTTTTTTGACAGTTGAATATTTTATATGGCCTTTTTCTCCTTGAACTTGTATTTCCATTCCATTTCCTCCACAGATTTTAATCTAATGTAACATATTTCTATATTCGGAAGTCTTTTATCGGCCACCCTATACATTCTCCAACAAAAATATACATGTGTGTGAACTAAAGTTTAAAAAATTTCTTGTGACCATAAAGGTCTAAGTGTTTAAAATTTTCTTTTACACTGAGCACTGAAACAATTATTGGAATCACTCAATTGAGCAAAGAGACTACATTATCACAAATTTTAATAATCTTCCTAAACCTAAAAGTAAAATTTCATTGGAACTGCACCTCTAAATGAGATTGAGTTGCAGTTTATAGTGTCCTGACCAAAGGAATTGCCACAAAGTCTCTTTTTGTTTTGGTTTGTTTTTTTTTGTTTAGGAGATTCAACACCTTGGGGCGATGTGCAACTTCGGTTTGAAATATCTTCTACAAAGTAGAAAAATCATTGTGAAATATGAGGAGGAATATGAGACTCTCAACTGCAGGTGCATAATCAGAGCAATTTTAGGGAACAGTTCGTATGGAACTGGAAGACCTGGAAGTCAGCTCTCTGGAAACTGTCCCTGCCCTTGTATCCCTCAGAAAATCTTCCCATACCTCCAGGGGTACCTCAGTTTGAAGACCCCTATGTATGAAAAGGGTGCTGGCCTGGAAGTTAGAAGACCTGGGTTTGCTTGAGTTTTGTTTCTGTCACATTGGCTATGGAAACTTGCACAACGGGGAGGGAATCAACATTTTATGGGCTTCTACCATGTGCCAGGTACTGACTAGATGTTCCACATGTTATTCAGTCACACAGCAACCGTCTGAAGCAGGTGTGATGATCATTAGCCCCATTTTCAGATGGGAAAACTGAGGCTCAGGAAGTGAAGAGCCTAGCCTAATGTCATAAAATTAGGTAATAATGAATCCAGGATTCAATCCTAGCTCTGACTCTAAAGATCATGCTACAGTCATGCTGTAATAATCTTCACCTGAACAAGTCATTTCCCCACTGTGGGCCTCAGTTTATTCACCTATGAAATAGAGGGAGATGAACAAGGAGAACTATAAAGCCATTTCCAGAGTTGACATCCTGCGAGTCTATGTGCAGTGGAGATCAGGGCTGGGGCGAAACAGTCTTCCCAGAGGTTCACACCCCATGGCATTAGAAGACAATATAGAAGGGATCCAGAAATTCATTAGACCTAGTGGTAATTCCAACAGAATCTGCATTGGGTTAAATTCCAAAGAGCTTGACCTGCCATCCAGCCTGAGCAGAATTAGGTGAGAACTGAACTCAAAGAAATTTATTAGACATCTAATAATTGGACACTTAAGAGGGAACCAAGAAAATACATGTAACCCCATTTTTAAAAAGATTTTATTTATTTATTTGACAGAGAGAGAGCGCAAGTAGGCAGAGTGGCAAGCAGAGGGAGAAGCAGGCTCCCCGCTGAGCAGGGAGCCCGATGTGGGGCTTGATCCCAGGGCCCTGAGATCATGACCTGAGCCGAAGACAGACACTTAGCCAACTGAGCCACCCAGGTGTCCCTACCTGTAACCCCATTCAAATTCAATGAAATCTATCCATAAAAATCTATTTCCATTTTTCTTTTTAATATAATGAGATCTGCTGAATCCCTGATACAGTCAGAAGGCCTGTAAAGTGCCTAATTTTGAAGCCAGTTGGAAATTACAGTGAAATGGTAGTTAACCTCATATTATATCCGAGATTATATGGATCATATGAATCTTATATGGATTTATTTCTTTTTATTTTACATGTATTGTATAACAGCTTCTCAAAATAATCTAGATTTACTGCTTTGACTTCATTGTTACAATTTATTCAACTTATTTCTTAGCAACTTGCACCCAGGCTCCAACTTCACTGGAATTATTCTCCTCAAGGTTATCAGACTACCTCTTCATTGGCAAACTCAGTAACATCTTAAGAATTTTTGTTCTCTGGGAGCCTTCTACTCTTTTTGATGTGACTGATGTTATCTTCTTTCTGCAATCATGTGCAGCTTTGGCTGACCCAACATTAAATTCATCAAGTTTTCCTCATACCCTCTGAGCATACCTCTCTCTCTTTCTGGGAGATTCTTCCTCCAAATACCCATTATAGGAGGCCAGTGTGAAAGGTTTTGTTCTTAGCCATGTCTGTTTTTCAGTCCAGGTGATCTTCAACATTCTCACTGTCTGGGAAAGCTGCAAGTATCTTCACTGGTTACTCACAAATCCGTATTTCAGCTTTGTGTTCCAAATCCATAGTACTAAAAAAAGTCATCCATAGACACCCTCAAATTCAACATGTCCCAAACCAAATGCTTCATTATCACCTTAAAGTCTATCCCTGGATTTCCTAACTCAGTTAATGGGACCACCATTGTCTCCATCATCTAGGTCGAAATCTTGCTACCTTTGATTTTTTCCAGTATGTGCTTATATTGGAACTAGGAAAAATACATATAAAAGACTAAAAAGACTGTGGTATGCTTGCTTCAGAGGCCTTGAGGTAGGGAGAAGCTGGGAATTGACTCCTAATTCACAAGCAGTCTGTAGAGAGAGGCATCCATTGAGACAGTGAGCTCTCAGTCACTAAATCCATGAGTTGCAAGTTCTGTTGATGATGCCTTGAGTGTGTCTCTCGTTTTGTTTCTTCCTTTCTGGCCACACTGTGCTAGTTCAGTACCTTGTGTCTTTTGTCCTGGATTATTTTAATCGCCCCCTAAATGTGAGGTCTTGGGCTTGGTTTTCAAACTCTATCTGTACAAGTCAAGACAGGAGAGATGTTCCAAGCAGGAGAACATAGCAGGGGGTAGAGGGAGTGGGAAGGAAGGTATTTATCTGACAATTAGAGACACAGGAGGCAACAAAGTAAAGTAGGCCTCAACAAAACGCCATCTTGGGTCACACTGTGAGACCCAGAACAAGAGAAATGATCAGACCTCTCTAGTTGAAGGATGCCACGAAGTTGGAATACCGCCTTCTGTTATTGCGGAAGAACATTAAAAGAGATAGAGACAAAAGGGAATTTGAGAGAGTAATCAGGATAGTGAAGGATCCCAAAGTTATATCTCATGAAGAATTGTTAACCAACTGGAGATATGTAACTTGGAGAAAATGCAAGGGGGATTTTACAGATGTCTCCGCATATGTAAGACTATTGTGTGGAAATCACTTAAGAATTTTATAGATGGAGTTATCCTGAGATGGAATGCATTCATTTCAATGAATATTTATTGTATGCCCTCTCTGTGCTAGGCACTGAGGATCCCTGGCAGGTAAGATAGTCCCTACCCTTGTGGAACTTGGGTTCTAGTCTGATAAAGACAATAATTGAATAAACAAATAAATAAATGAGTAATATAATTTCAGAAAGTGATGAGATTAGCTACCCTGGAAGATAATAGCAAATCTGTTACTAGGAACATGTTAGCCTCACTTTGATGATCACTTGGCAGGAAGGTTTTAGAAGAGATTTAGGTATAGGATGGGTTATTGGCTTAGATGACCTAAAGGAACTCTTCAACCCCAAGATTCTATGACTCTGCCATTCTACTATCATCTACCAAATTAGGACTTCCTTGCAAATATCCTAAGGTTTAGAAGCCCCAAACTCCTTGCTATTCCAGGAACAAGCCCTGCACTGAGGTTAGTGAGTCAATAGTGACTCAGTATGAGTATTTACCCATGTGGTTCCTGTGCCTGGAATGTCTTTCTCTCACTTCTCCGCCTCTCAAAATCCTCCTTGTTCATCAAGGCTCAACTCAAAGATAAATTTGGAAATCAAGCTTTCTGGAAAGCATTGAACTATGTTGTTCCCTCTCTGGGCCCAGTGGCATTTAGTTTGTAGCACTATTAAAACACTTACTGTATTTTACTCATACTGGCATTCACTATTTCTCAGTCGGCTTCCCTACTAGCTTTTGATTTTCTTGAGGGCAGGAACCATAGCTTCCTTCTTCTATAATGCTTTAAGGTGCAAATCTCTTAGTCTTGCTTTGCACCCAGCAGATATTCAACAATTAAATGAATATGGCACCAAGTAATACCTGTACTCATTATTATCAGGAGGGAATTAGATATGACCACTGCTTGAAGTAGGAAAAAGAATAACCTATTGGTTTAACTAAGAACCCTCTCTTCCAGGCTCTGCTCTATCCTTCTCTACTCACTAGCTATGTGACCCTGGACATGTTGCCTAGCATCTTCATGCCTCGGTTTCTTCATCTAGAAAATAGCAATAATAATAATATCTACTTCTGGGGCACCTGGCTGGCTCAGTCAGTTAAGCGTCTGCCTTCGGCTCAGGTCATGATCCCAGGGTCCTGGGATCGAGCCCCGCATCGGGGTCCCTGTTCGGCGGGAAGCCTGCTTCTCCCTCTCCCACTCCCCCTGCTTGTGTTCCCTCTCTCACTGTGTCTCTCTGTGTCAAATAAATAAATCTTAAAAAAAAAATAGTATCTATTTCCTAATATTGTTGCAAGGATTAAGTACAAAACAATCCATGTCAAGCACCTAGGTCAGTATCTACCATATAGTTAATCCTCACTATAAATTAGCAATTATTATGATTATGATTAGACATTCCTCCCCTCCAAAAGATTTTTGGTTTAAATGTATCATTTAAGGGTATGAAAAAACAGAAATTACAAAAGAAGACAGATGATTGATTTTATATTTGGTAAAGTTTCAGTCAGGCAAAGTTTGCCTATCAGGCAAAATTAATTTGAGATATAACTTAAGAAAGAAACCTCTATTTGTATTGAATTGGAAAATAGTGTAATGATAGAAAGACTGAATATGGCTACCAGCAAGAACTCCTGTAGGTGATGGGCATTAAAGACAACCTCTCCTTTACAGGTAAAGAAACAGATGGTTTGGAAAAGTTCAGTGACTCACCCAAGGTCATACAGCTAAGGTCAGAATGAGGAGACTCACAACTTTCCAGGTCTGCCTGGCTCCTTAGCTGTTGCTCTTTCCACTGCACCCTACTGCCTCCCAGTTACATGGCTGAGGCCAGAATCGAGATGCTCTTACTCCAAAGCCTCGCAGGCCCCAGTTCTTCATTGCTAGCACTCTGTGGGCAGCAAGCCTAATTTCAGACTGATTGGGCTGAGGCTGCTGATACTCCCCTAGCCTTAGGGAGAACTGACTCACGGCTCAGACAGGCTGGGGCCCGCAGGTGGAGGTTATGTGGGGCTCCATCTGTGAAAGGCTGGGGCCATGATAAACATGGAGAGTCTGAGGCCTAGCTGATGTGTATTTAACCCAGAAGAAGTAAGAGAACACTACATGGTTCTACATCTAGTATGCCCAGGAAGACAAATCCAAGAATGTATCAAGTGACACCCAGATGTCAAGACAAGCAAAAGGATTTTCAATCTTTTAGAGGAAGAAGCAAAAATCAGGAAGGGATAGTTCTCTCAGCCCCTTGCTCTTTGAGAATTGGTGTGATGTTAACAAAGAATTGAAAGGAGGCAGAGTTACTTTGATCTCAAGCAAAAGAATGATATTCACTGCAGAGGTTAGAGAAAACAAACTGAAGGCCACATGAGAGGAAGAGGAGGTGGTCAAAGCACATTTTGCTGCTTTTCTTGAGCCTTGGGCTTTAAAGAATTACATACCAAATGGATTGAATGACTAATATTGATCTTTATATTATTAATACATTATATTTGTATAGACCTTTTCAGTTACAAAGAGTTATTATTTCAATAATCAACAAATTCAATTTAACAAACATTTATTGAGTTTTTGCTTAAGACACTGGGATGCTATCCCCAGGAAAGGGAACTGGTAGTTTAAAAAGCAGAAGCAGATTATTTTTAATAATCTGATTAAGTGCTATAGTCTATGTATATATAAAAATGATATTTATTTTTTTAAGTTCCATGGTGATGATTTAAATACTAAAGAAAACTTATTAAAAACACCCTCACTCTATAAGGAGTACTTTATATTCAAATACTTAATACACAAATTTTAAGTATTCTTCTCTCCTCATCAAAGTAGATGTGGAAAGTTGATCAGTCTCATTTTGAATTGCATTATGTATTTGAACTTTTACAAAACTTCCTTTCATTTTCTTTAACAATATTCTTATAATCAAGGCTTTTCCTTCACTTTTTTTTCCTTCCTGTCATTCGTGATAATCACTAAGGTTTTAAATCACTAACCACCTCCCATTTTCTACCACATAAACCTTCTAAAGAAGGTGTGGTTTCCTAGCTTCTAGTGGGGCGAGTTGTAACAGGGTCATTGTACTAAGGTTTCCCAATACGGTTACCCTTGGAATGACCTTGTTAGCTTCAATTCAGAGGAAAATCTCGGCAAACAGTAACCCAATGGGCCATTCCCCAGGGAAACCCTGACATGCCTAGAAATGATATTAATCATTTCTAGCCCTGAACCATTTATTCTATTTAGATAGAAGACAATTGTCACAAATTTCCCTTCCAAAGTCAGTAGAACAAAAGTTTACAGATTAATTCCCAACTTTAATGAATTCCCTGTTAAGAAGGTGGCACATTCTATGTAAAGGTCATTTGCTGCAAACACAGTATGTTGCAAGAGCATTGAGTTTTTAATTCTCATTATTGCTTCATGCATCATTTATCCCATACCACACTGTTCCCTCGGCACCAGTTCTACACCTCCTGTCCTGGTGCTTCGGACCAAAGGAACAAGTTGCGTGGGGAATGGAAAACATGTTATCTTGGCCACAGCGGGAGAGCTGTGTGTGGCATGGGAAATATCACCTCCCCTCTCTGGACTTTAGTTTCCCTAACTATGAAATGCAAGGATTGGATAAGCATCGTCTTTTTGATGACTGCCCGCTCCAGTGGTACCTGCTTCTACGTTGTGAAGCAGGAAGAGGTGAGATTGGAAAGGTGGTGGCAACCGGTGAGTGGCAGGGGTGGGTAGTTGAAGGAAGCCTCTGAATGCATGACTGAAGAGCTTGAATTTTCTACAACAGACAGGGGAATCAGTTCAGGTTCCTGAGAAGCTGGGAGAAGTAATGGAAGTGGTGTGAGAGTTAGATCAATCCGACTAGTGGGTGGGACTGGATTCAGGGATGTCACACATACACAATGATAGGAAAGTCCAGACAAATATCTTATTATTTTTGCCTCCCATGAGGGAAAAGATTAACTCTGGTCTTACTGAAAAGAGCCAATTAAATAAAAAATTGTAAGCCTGAGGAAAAATGCAGGGCTTGACTTCTTGGAATCCTCCAGTAGTCATCCTCACCCATACCCCTGCGTGAGTACAGGCCTTTAAAATTTCCAAACAGTTTTCACAGGTGCTGTCTCATTTCATCCCCCTCAAAACCCAAGTATTTTCCAACAATGAAAACAGTCCTAAGCCAAGGCCAAGAAGCAACTAACCAGACTCTTTTAGGCAACCTGGCTGCTTTAGAATTTCATTATGGAAAGGTTCGCTCAGCTGATGGCTACTCAGAGGTACTCTTGGGCAGTGAGCCACGAGCAGTGACGCATGGAAGTCTACCTCCTGGGGTCAGCTGAATGGTAGATGGGATCCCTGACCTCCTAGACATCCTCTTGAGTGTATATTGACTCAGTTATGCGCCCCAACCTCTTGGGAGATGAGAGCCTCTTCCACAGCCTGGTGCGTTTCAGGGCCATTATCTTCTCATCTGAAGATGGAGTAGGCATCTGTCACATGGGAGCAATCCAAAGGCAAGGAAATAGGTTTTAAATAACCTGACAATTCCTATTGATAAGTGTGTCTACTTAAAGTGTGGTGTTAGTTGATTAGGACCCTAAGACTGAACTCAGTCTCTGTTATCCATGTTGGCCATGGGTATAGAAATGGAATAAATGGTGTCACAGGTACTCGTTTTTGCTGTGCCTATCCTTAGGGCTTAATAACCCCACCCATGGATTTACCTTCACCAAGGTGTTTTCTAATTTGCCCGGTCATTAAGTTAGTACAATGCCCAGTTACTACTATTGCCTTCAGCAGGTCCCTCATCAACTGTCTGGAAGGCCATCTCTAATACTCTCTCCCTTCTGGGTTATGTGAGGCTTCTTTGCCGTTCACGATGGAGTGATATTTTTGGCAAATCATGATTTGGCTGCCAGCATAGTATGCATCCTCTTCCTAAAGCAAGGTAATCCTAATTTTGGCAGGGAACAAATTGTTTCTTTTGGGAGCATGATGAGGCCTCTTTCATAAGTTGTCATTTGGATGCCAATAGGTTATAGCCTCAACAGTAAAGTTCAAGGCAAGGGACCGGTCTTCTAAATGGCCACCTGGCAAGAGCACTGAAGTTTGTCCCCAAATTCACTGGGTTCCGGACTACTTTCCAAAGGAAAAAAAAAATCTATTTGATTGCTTGATGAGGTTTCAGCCAGTCTCTAAAATTTGCAAGTTTTGACTCATTCACTTTGGAGATAAATTTTCATGTATCTTTGCCAAAATCCTACAGGATTACCACTGTCCCTGCAAATGCACAAAATCTCAGTGTGAATGATCTCAGTTTAGTTTGTACTTTCTTCATCAGGGAAATTCCAAACTACTGCTCAATTTCCCATTGTATTAGCAAGTAATGCGAATCTTAACTTAGAGGAATACTTGTCTCTGAGCCAGCTTTTAGCTTCCTGAGTGATCATCATGCTCAAGTTGCTCCTCCAAGATACCACTGGAGTCAGGACAGTTTTGCCTCTAAGATAAACATTAGTATGCCCATATCTTCATAGTGTACTCTTACCTACTACTAATCCCTGATTTCCTTTGCTTAATTATTTTTTTTAACTATTCAAAATTGCTTTGTAACCTGACCTCACCTTCATAATTATGACTCCACATATAGAGAGGCCTCTAATGACTTCTTAAAGATAAAATATCATTTTGCAGTCTTTTTTAAAAAAAGATTTTATTTATTTGACAGAGAGAGACACAGCGAGGGAAGGAACACAAGCAGGGGGGTGGGGGAGGGAGAAGCAGGCTTCCTGCCGAGCAGGGAGCCCAATGTGGGGCTCGATCCCAGGACCCTGGGACCATGACCTGAGCCAAAGGCAGACGCCTAATGACTGAGCCACCCAGGCGCCCCTGCAGTCTTTTTTTTTTTTTTAATACAGACATATACGCATATTCCCTCATTTTCTTGATATATATCACATGCTACCTTGGACCAGTAGTAATCTCTTATAGTCATCCATCTGATCATTCATTAAATATCTGTTGAGGACCTTCAATACACCTAGTCTAGATCTTATCCCTTTCTAGGCAGATTAAAAATTATTATTTTTTTAAAGATTTATTTATTTGAGAGAGAGAGAATGAGAGACAGAGAGCATGAGAGGGAGGAGGGTCAGAGGGAGAAGCAGACTCCCCGCTGAGCAGGGAGCCCGATGCGGGACTCGATCCCGGGACTCCAGGATCATGACCTGAGCCGAAGGCAGTCGCTTAACCAACTGAGCCACCCAGGTGCCCCAGATTAAAAATTATTAAGGGCACTGATCATGTCTTGTGTTCTTTTTTGATTCACTTTCATTAAGAACAATACTTTGCACATAATAGATGCTCAGTGTTTGTTCACTAATTAAATTCCATTTGTAACCATATGTCAAATCTGGTGGGACCCTGTGTGTACATTTTTCCTTTAAAAAAAATCTCCAATTCATATATCAGATGCCATAAACATTGCTCTACACTCTGAGTGTATTGGTTTCCAAGGCATCTATTTATTTTTATGCAATTATTAAACACCAGTCACTACAACACATAAGGGAATAGGCTGAAGAGAAAAAGAAGGCCCATGAAAATTTTTTTAAAAAAGGATATCACCTTATAAACTACCCTTGTTTCATGAGAGACTTCTCTTGCCTGTTCAGAGCATACCTTCATATCTTTTAAAATATTATTCTGAGAATGTAGTGGATGTCATATATCTATGGCTGTACAATGAACAATTATTGATCAATGTGGTAAAGTTGAGCCAGAAGAGCTAATTGCAGTTCTCTTTGCCTCCATTTTTTAAATCTGTAAAACAGGAGGAGAATTAGCTGTCTTATCTACCTTATAGGTTTTGTTACATACCCAATACTATAGTGTTCTTTATAAACTATTAAGCACTATATGAAAGGTGAAACCCTGGAGTTGCCTTTTTGGCAAGGTTTAGGTTCTAAGAACAGTATTTTAGGTGCAAATCACATACATCCAAAATTACCCTTTAAAAGAACTGAAATATCAATAAATTCAGCCCAGCTATTTTTTTCCCAGGATTGGAAGATATCACTGTTTCTTTGAACACCAAATGAAGAATTGTATTTAATTTCCATTTATGGGTCATGTTACACAAAAAATATGCCCTAGAGAACTATCAGTACCCTCAGTTCCCTGAAATGCTCACACAAATAATAAGCATGTGGGAATGGGGACCACTGAGTGAAGGAATAGCAGATTCACTTCTCACATCTCATATTCTTCATGAACTAAAACCCATAATTATGAACTTCTTACAAATGGTTTTATAATGCATATTTCATTGGCTCCTACCTTTGCCTGCTGATATAGGACCTCTAGCTCCTTGCAAAATCTTCTGCCCATAATTTCTAAGAGCCCTGAGACAGTGTTTTACACGGGTTCAAGAATAAGACTTATCTGTGGCCACATGGATATCTGTTGCTAAAATTTCTGTTGTCTTTGAACACTTCTGGTACTAATCGTTGAGCCAGTCCCATTAAACCAGGTCACCACCACCTTCTACTGGACATTTTCATGAGCTCCATTATGGCCCTCAAGGACTTAAAATGCTTCTGTGTTTTCTGGAGACTTCAATACTGCAAAATTATGTCATATTTCCTGCAGAAGTGGAAACAAGCCCTAATCACTCACCTATGGCTTATACTTTGTGACATAATAAAGACTTTAATGCACTCCTATTTCTGCTTATGGTGCTTTCCAAGAGGAGTCCATGAAGCTGCATTAAAGAATGAATCTTCCAGATAGGTAAGACATTGTCCCCTCAATCCAAGAGTGACATCCAAGATATAGCATGACATGGGCACTGACCAATTGAGACACTGGCCTAGTGCAATCTAGCAGTGCAAACGGACTAAAGAGTAGCCTAGCCAAACTCCCTTGTCAGTGATACCCAAATTTCTTGACTTGAATGTGAGTCTTTCTGCCAAAACCCTTATGCAAATCACCTCTTGGCTGCCTAAACCCACCGATTTGCTAGATATGCCAAGACATGTTTGAACCCCAGTGGTGGACAAAGCTTTGTCCTACTGTGCTTCTCTGTTATATTTGAATGCATTTAATTAAAAAAAAGATACTCAAATTATATTGTAGCGACAGCAATGGAAACACTTCAAATGTAAGGAAAAAAATTCAGAAAACCAACAAATGAGTCAAACTGTTTTTATTTTTAGACATTTCTGCTGAGTCCTTGTCCATACGCAAATATTTTATAAAATTGTAATTTTAATAATTATAATTAAGTTTCACTTTTCAAATGCAATCGTATAGCTCATTTTGCCAACATTTTTTTGAGTTCCTACTATGTGTACAACATCAACTGAGATCAAGAGAAATGCTTTACATCTCCATGTAGTTTCATTTACATGGGAAGAAAGTTAGCTATAAAGGCAAACCATAAGGATGTCCTCTTTGGGTGACTCCTGTTGATTTTTTTTCACTTGATGGCTTCTGTGGTGCTGAGAAGTACTTTACTTTAACTCCTCTCATGCCAGATTAAAAGCCTAACCTCCACAGAATAGTTTACTTACTTAGAGTTCCAGCTGACTTGGCTCTGTAAGAGATTTATTTGTAATTCTAAAAGGGCCCATGCCCTTTTGACCTTGAAAATATTTTAAAAATGCAGATAAACAGACCATAGTTAGGTTTTAAAACATATACAGCAGTTTTCTCAATCTGCTGCAAGCAAATGTGTTTCCCACCGTATCTGGCATAGTTCTGGGCACACAGCAGACACACAATAAGCACTTCCTACTGGAATGAGGATATTCAATATTGGGTCTTTTCGTGTGTTTTCCAACACACACCAGCAACATTTATTAAATTTATAGAATCACAGCGAAAGAGTTTAATGATAAAAATTAGGATAATTAGATCACTTTTGATAAAAAGATTAAATGGGAAAACTGTATTCAAATTCTCAGAAAATGGCTAGAGAAAGTAGAATACTGATGGGAGGATGTGCTCAACTGTCTCAGACTTGTTAATTCCTCAAAAAGGAAAAAAAAAAAAAACCCAAGTTTTTACTGGCTCCATAATATGGACTTAATATAATTTACCTAACTACACCTCTATTATCTGATACTGTTTTCCCTTATTTTCTCTAGGTCTGTATCTTACATGCTAATCTTTTTTTTTTTATAAGATTTTATTTATTTAAGAAAGAGACAGAGAGAGAGAGAGAGAGAACACAGGGTGAGGGACAGAGGGAGAAGCAGACTCCCTGCTGAGCAGGAAGCCAGATGCAGGGCTTGATCCTGGGAGTCCAGGATCATGCCTGAGCTGAAGGCAGATGCTTAACTGACTGAGCCCCATTATACGCTAATCTTATATGCATAATTTAAACTACCTCCAGTTCTCTGAACACTTTGCTACATACATTTCTGGCATTGCATAACCTCTTCTCTTTGTCTGTATGTTCTTCCCTTTACCCATCTGGAAAACTGACCTTTGTTTAAAATAGTTGTCTAACAAACTGTCTGAGTTAGTACTTTCCTCAGACTCCCAAATGCTCCTAAAAGAGTAGTGAGAGTTATTTAGGGAAATAGTGGTTATTTTTCCTAAATTATTACTTTTATCTTCAAGTACTAGACACTACTAATGAATACACAATACAAATTATAAAAGTAATGACAACAGACATGGTGAGATATTAATGGATTTACAAAACTGAGCTATAAATCCTCTCCCACAAAAATCCTTCCTGGTCTGATATCTGGTACTTTCTACTACCGTCTGGTTGGGATGTTATACAGGAACACACATTCCATGGGGCCTTGTGCTTTCTCTCCCATTCCCTTTCAGAATTCCATCTTACAGGTACAGCAGTGAAGTCAGAGCAATGATGGCCATCCTAATGGCCACAACCAAATGAGGGAGACAGGCCCTCTCTGCATTCTGGAATTTCTTTTTGGATAATCCATGGGACTTTAATATTTTGTTTTTCAAGTTTTTCCCCTTCCGAGTTAAGATATTCAATAGCTAAGAAACAGAATGCCATTTTTCTTGTAGCTTCCACATTTTTTTCTTAATTTTTTAATTAACATATAATGTATTATTTGTTTCAGGGGTACAGGTCTGTGATTTATCAGTCTTACACAATTCACAGCGCTCACCACTGTAGCTTTCACATTTACCATCAACATTATATAAAGACCTAAAGATTTTTTTTAAAATTTTTTATTCTTATGTTAATCCCCATACATTACATCATTAGTTTTAGATGAAGTGTTCCATGATTCATTGTTTGTGCATAACACCCAGTGCTCCATGCAGAATGTGCCCTCCTCAATACCCACCACCAGGCTAACCCATCCTCCCACCCCCCTCCCCTCTAGAACCCTGTTTGTTTTTCAGAGTCCATCGTCTCTCATGGTTCGTCTACCCCTCCGATGTCCCCCGCTTCATTCTTCCCCTCCTGCTACCTTCTTCTTCTTCTTTTTTTTTTTTCTTAACATATATTGCATTATTTGTTTCAGAGGTACAGATCTGAGATTCAACAGTCTTGCACAATTCACAGCGCTTACCAGAGCACATACCCTCCCCAGTATCTATCACCCAGTCACCCCATCCCTCCCACCCCCACTCCAGCAACCCTCAGTTTGTTTCCTGCAATTAAGAATTCCTCATATCAGTGAGATCATATGATACATAAGACCTAAAGATTTTTATTCTATTTGAAATGTGAGTCCTATTTCCATGTGAAGAAAATTTTGACCATTTCTAATTTGGTTCCGGCCAATGAGTTCCCAAACTTTTGTTCTGACTGAGAACTTCTCAGGCATATGTCTATTACATTTTAATGCACATAAAACAAGGCTGAATTACCTAAAATTTGTTGTAAAGAAGTATGCTTAAGTCAAAGTATTCAATCAACACATACTATTTTAATTCAATTCATGTGAATATACTCACACTGGTCTAAAAAGCTCTTCTCAAAAAATGTGAATAGAAATGGGCTAAAATAATATTTTCAAAACATTTCAAAATAATCTAATCCCAGTAATATATTAACAACACAATTATGCTCTCTTAGGAGGGCATATGTTACAAGCATAAAACACCGAAAGGATTCATCATGGGTTCGTTTTCCTTTTATCTTAGATTGTACACTCCTTTGGATAGTAAGATTAGAGTATTTATATATGACCTGTCAAAGGCTTGATATGAAACTTTTAATACAACCAGAGTCTACTTCACAGTGGCAATATTTCAAACACAGTCCTTTTTCTTTTTGGGTAGTCACCCATTACTTTCCCATTTGGGCATACCTCATTGGTTGGAACAAGCATGTCCAAGTATGCTGTGTCTTTTGACTCTGGGCACATTTCAGCAACCACACAAGTGTGTTCCCTCAGAGGCTTTCTTACAGTGACAATTTCTTATATCTGCTAAAATATCTCCCATAATTCTCTACTGTCTACAAGACAGAGCCCAGATTTCTTGGTGTAACATTCAAAGCTCTGTCAAATCTGGCCTCAAACTACCTTTTAAACCTTATCTTCCATTAGTCTTCTCTATCAACTTTCTGTTCTAGCCGAACTGGTTTTTCTGAAGTCAGAAGAACAGACTCACATTGCCCTTAGTTGCTCTGATAGCTCCACCCACCTCAGAGTTTACTAAGAAGGGGGTTTGTTTGGTGGATTGGAAATGAAGTGGTGGAAAATAATTTACTTCCTCTCTCTTTTCTTCATCTTCAAATCCTAGTACTCATCCTTTAAGATCCACTTTAGGTTGAAGTGTTTTCCACTCACCTATTATAAGTAGGACAGCATGAACAGTTAGTTTGAGCAAATTATGTTCTGCCTCATACATCTTTTATGGATTCAAAATGTGATTTTAAATAATTATTTATTTAACTTTCCATGTGTTTGTTTCCCTAGAAGATAAGCTCCCCAAGGGCACAGAACCATTCATGTGGCTCATGAACCTCTTTATATCAGGTGTCTAACAGATGTCTTGCATACAGTATGTACTTAGTAGATATTGGCTAGTTTTATTAATTTAACTCACATTACAAAAGATTATCAATAAAAATGTTATCCAAAATGTTGGATAGCTTTGCTGAGAAATTTGGAGTCTTTGTTAAGAGTCCCATGCAATCAGAGGCTTTCTGAGGAATATGTGAATCACAGTGAAGAAATGAATTAGTTTGGGGATGAATTTCCTTTAAAACCAAATGAATTTATTGCAAAAATATTAAATGAAAACATTTAAAGTTAATATTTTCATCTATAATTAAATATGCTACTATATTATTTTTTTTTTAAGATTTTTTATTTATTTATTTGACAGAGAGAGAGAGACAGTGAGAGAGGGAACAAAAGCAGGGGGAGTTGGGAGGGGGAGAAGCAGGCTTCCTGCTGAGCAGAGAGCCTGATGCGGGGCTCGATCCCTGGACCCTGGGATCATGACCTGAGCCAAAGGCAGACGCTTAACGACTGAGCCACCCAGGTGCCCCAATATGCTACTATATTAACAAAATTATTCCAATTTTTGTCTTCCTTTTCAATCTTGATCAAAATGTACGTATATTTAGCAGAATTGGAAATATGGTAACAATCTACAGTTCTATATTTTTCAATTAGTATTGTTTCTGAGTTGCTATTAGTCTTTACACTATTACCGGCTGCATAATATGGACTTAATATAATTTACCTAACTACACCTCTATTATTTGATACTGTTTTCTCTTATTTTTCTCTAGGTCTGTATCCTATAAGCTAATCTTATATGCATAATTTCAAACTACCTCCAGTTCTCTGAACACTTTGCTACATACATTTCTGGCATTACATCACCTCTTCTCTTTGCCTGTGTGTTTTTCCCTTTACCCATCTGAAAAACTGACCTTTGTTTAAAATAGTTGTCTACAAACGTTTTTGATCTTATACCCTACTAGTAAAGAACGTTTTAATATCAGCTCCAATATAATCTGCATATTTATAAAACATATACTCTTGACCTAATGTGATATGCACATATAAGACATATACAAGAATAAAAAAGGATAAGGTATAATAAACAATATTTAAAAATTGATTTTTATTTAAGGCCTCAAACATTTTTGTTCTCACCCCTCACCCCCCTCAAAACCAGTAACACTGTCCCAGATGCAAAGTCTTTAAACATTTTGGTAACTGTGAAGACTTCACACTGCCATTAGTTACATTGTAATCATACTTAAATTTAGGGTAAGCTTTGTCTTTACCTATAGTAGATGATAACTTCTTGTTTCCAAAATTCTTCCCAAGAATTTCAAAATGTTCGGGCCCATTTCTTGTCAAATTTGATTAGCTCATACTGTTTTTACCTAACGATGTGAATGATGAAGAGTTCCTACCAAGAGTAGGAGAACATCAACTTTTCTATTTTGTTTGTTCACTTACTCTTGTGTTGTTGGTAAACTATGTCATCTATATTTGTAGGAATCATTTCAACCTGTGAGGGCTGATTTAGTTAAAAGCCAAATATGACTGAAAATCCACTTAATTAAGCACAAATAAAGTGCCATATATTGCTGAAGACCTAAAAAAGCAGGAGGGTGCCTTGTATTCACAACTCCTTCAAGGCTGTGGATTCCTCCTCTTCTTTTAGGATAGCTGTAGTGTGAACCATGTGATACCCCTTCCTCTGACACAGGGTCTGAGAACGATGCCAGTATCTACCAGTTAATTAATCATTAGAAAGGTAATTTCTTACTTTTTAAAGAAATAAGTTTTAATCGTTCTAACACCACAAAAGTTTATCCTGTACACCCTCTGGGTGCATACACTCAATTTTGGAGACCAGTAGTTTAAACACAGCTTAGAAAATGATCTCTGGGACATCTCTCCCCCATGCTAGTCCATAGATGCCCAAATGACTACGATGTTGTCTGTTTACATGTCTCCACTCCACAAAAGCTCCTCTAAAACTGGAACAAGACAGTAGTCCTCTCTGAATGGCTTTATCTTAATACTTCTGTATTCTTAGCCCTGGCACAGTGCCCTACAGAGAGATCAGGAGCTGAATAAATGATCACTAAATAGATTTGAGTGAAGCTTCTTCTGGATTGTTTCTTTTGGATGATTCTCTAAGGAGATATTCCCAGGGCAAGGGCACAAGAATTAAGCTATAGGTTTGAAAACTACTTTCTAGTTGTGTAAACTTGAACAAGTTACTTCTCTTGTTCCTCAGTTTTCTCATCAGTCAAATAAAGAAAAATTTCATCTACTATATAAGGGCTTAGTGCCCCAAACACCTACCATGGTCCTCAGATGAGTTAACTTTTATTGTTGGTAAAGGGTATAATTTTCATTAAAGGGGACTCTTTGAGTGGAAAGGAGAGACCAAAAGTGACAAAGACAAGAAAGGATCAGAAAATCTCCAGAAACAACAAAACAAGTATTAAAATGGCAATAAATATGTGTCGATTAATAATTACTTTGAATGTAAATGGATTAAACATGCCAATCAAAAGACATAGGGTGGGGATGCCTGGGTGGCTCAGTCCATTAAGCGTCTGCCTTCGGCTCAGGTCATGATCCCAGGGTCCTGGGATTGAGCCCCACATCCAGCTCTCTGCTCAGCGGGGAGCCTGCTTCTCCCTCTGCCTGCTGTGCCCCCTGCTTGTGCGCACGCTTGCTCTCTCTCTCTCTGACAAATAAATAAATCTTTGAAAAAAAAATTAAAAAAAAAAAAGACATAGGGTGTCAGAACGGATAAAAAACAAGACCCATCTATATGCTGCCTACAAGAGACTCATTTTAGACCTAAGGACACTTGCAGATTGAAAGTGAGGAGATGGAGAAACATTTATCATGCAAATGGATGTCTAAAGAAACCGGGAGTAGCAATACTTATATTGGACAAACTAGGCTTTAAAACAAAGACTGTGGGGTGCTGGGTAGCTCAGTCAGTTAAGCATCCAACTCTTGATTTTGGCTCAGGTCATGATCTCCGGGTTGTGAGATGGAGCCCTGTGTCGGCTCCACCCTGGGTGTGGACCCTCCTTGAGATTCTCTCTCTCCTTCTCCCTCTGCCCCTCCCCTCCTGCTCTCTCAATAAATAAACAAACAAAGACTGTAAGAAGAGACAAAGAAGGGCACTATATAATCATAAGGGAGACAATCCAATTGTAAATATTTATGCACCCAACATGGGAGCACCCAAATATATAAAAGAATCAATAATAAACATAAAGGAACTAATTGATAATAATACTATAATATTGGGGGACTTTAACACCCCACTTACAGCAATGGACAGATCATCTAAGCAGAGAATCCACAAGGAAACAATGGCTTTGAATGATAGACTGGACCAGATGGACTTAACAGATATATTCAGAACATTCCATTCCTAAAACAGCAGAATACACATTTTTTGCAAGTGCACATGGAACATTCTCCAGAATAGATCACATACCACGTCAGAAAACAGGCCTCAACAAATACAAAGACTGAAGTCATAACATGTACCTTTTCTGACTACAACACTATAAAACCAGAAGTCAACCACAAGAAAAAAATCTGGAAAGACCAAAAATACATGGAGGTTAAACACCATGCTACTAAACAATGAAAGAGTCAACCAGGAGATCAAAGAAGAAATTAAAAAAAAAATATGTGGAAACAAATGAAAATAAGAACACAAAAGTCTGAGACCTTTGGGATACAGCAAAAGCGATCCTAAGAGGGAAGTGTATAGCAAAACGGGCCTATCTCAAGAAGCAAGAAAAATCTCAAACAACCCAACCTTACACCTACAAGAGCTAGGAAAAGAACAAGAAATGAAGCCTAACGCCAGCAGAAGGAAGGAAATAATACGGATCAGGGCAGAAATGAATGATACAGAAACTAAAAAAACAAGAGAACAGATCAATGAAAACAGGAGCTGGTTCTTTGAAAAAAATAATCAAATTGAGAAACGTCTAGCCAGACTTGTCAAAAAAGAAAAAAGACCCACATAAATAAAATCACAAACGAGAAAGGAGAAATCACAACCAACATCACAGAAATACAAACAATTATGAGAGAATATTATGAAAAATTATATGCCAACAAATTGGACAACGTAGAAGAAATGGATAAATTCCTAGAAACATAAAAACTACCAAAACTGAAATAGGAAGAAATAGAAAACTTCAATAGCCTGATAACAAGCAAAGAAATTGAATCAGTAATCAAAAAACTCCCAACAAACAAAAGTCCAGGACCAGATGGCACAGGTGAATTCTACCAAACATTTAAAAAGAGTTAATACCTAGTCTTCTGAAATTGTTCAAAAACACAGAAAAGGAAGGAAAAGTTCTGTATTCATTTTATGAAGCCAGCATTACCCTGATACCAAAACCAGATAAAGACTCCCCTAAAAAACAGAGAACTACAAGCCAGTATTTCTGATGAACATGGATGCAAAAATTCTCAATAAAATACTAGCAAACCAAATCCAACAATACATTAAAAAAATCACTCACCATGATTAAGTGGGATTTATTCCTGGGTTGCAAGTGTGGTTCAATATTCACAAATCAATCAATATGACACACCACATTAATAAAGGAAAGGAGAACCATATGATCATTTTAATAGATGCAGAAAAAGCATTTGGCAAAGTACAACATTCATTTGTGATAAAAACTCTCAATAAAGTAGGTTTAGAGGGAACATACCTCAACACAATAAAGGCCATATGTGAAAAACCCACAGCTAATATCATACTAAATGGGGAACAAGTGAGAGCTTTTCCTCTATGGTCAGGAATAAGCAGGGATGTCCACTCTCACCACTGTTATTTAACACAGCACTGGAAGTCCTAGCCACAGCAATCAGATAGCAAAAAGAAATAAAAGGCATCCACATTGGCAAGGAAGAACTAAAACTTTCATTATTTGCAGATGACATGATACCAACATATAGAAAACCCAAAAGATTCCACTAAGAAAAACCTGCTAGAACTGATAAATAAATTCAGTAAAGTCACAGGATACAAAATCAATATACAGAAACTGTTGCATTTCTATACACCGATAATTGCATTGCATTCCTATACACTAATAATGAAGCAGCAGCAAGAGGAATTAAGAAATCAATCCCATTTACAACTGCACCAAAAACAATAAGATACCTAGGATTAAACCTAACCAAAGAGAAAGACCTGTACTCTGTACTCTGAAAACTATAAAACCCTGAGGAAAAAAACTGAAGATGACACAAAGAAAAGGAAGACATCCCATGCTCATGGATCAGAAGAATATTGCTGAAATGTCTATACTACCCAAAGCAATCTCCACATTTAATGCAATCCCTATCAAAATACCACCAGCATTTTTCACAGAGCCAGAACAAATAATCCTAAAATTTGTAGGGACCACAAAAGACCCCAAATAGCCAAAGCAAACTTGAAAAGCAAAGCTGGGGGCATCACAGTTCCAGACTTTAAGTTATACTTCAAAGCTATAGTGATCAAAACAGTATGGTACTGGCACAAAAATAGACATATAGATCAACAGAACAGAAAACCCAGAAATGAACTTCAACTATATGGTCAATTAATCCTCGACAAAGCAGGAAAGAATACCCAATGGGAAAAAGACAGTCTCTTCAACAAATGGTGTTGGGAAAACTGGAGAGCACCATGTAGAAGAATGAAACTGGACTTTCTTACACCAAACACAAAAATAAATTCAAATATTAAAGACCTAAATGTGAGACCTGAAACCATAACAATCCTAGAAGAGAATATAAGCAGTAACTTCTTTGACATCGGCTACAGCAACTCCTTTCTAGTCATGTCTCCTGAGGAAAGGGAAACAAAAGCAAAAACAATTGGGACTTCATCAAAATAAAAAGTTTTTGCACAAAAAAAGAAACAATCAGTGAAATTAAAAGGCAGTCTACAGAATGGAAGAAGATATTTGCAAATGACATATTGGATAAAGGGTTAGCCTCCAAAATCTGTAAAGAACTTACACAAGTCAACATCCAAAAAAAATTACTTACCTTTCCTGTTAGATTATTTTCCTGTGGAACATTTATCAAAATTATTGACTAAGGGTGCCTCTGTGTCAGTTTATTAATTCCTAATAAAATTGAGCAATTTCACTTTTTTCTTTGGTTCTTCTGCAATCCTACCTTTGTGTTTTCTTAAGTGTTTTGTTTCTTATGTAAAAGTGGAAAATGAAGATGTTACTGGAAAGCATGGAGACAATAAAGATCATCCAAAATGCCATCAAAATGAGTATTTCCAGACATCTGTGTGTGCTTGCCAGATAATTTTATGTAAATGAGATAAACAATGTTATTTTTGATGGAAGGCAGAGTAATCTAGCAGAAAGACACTCAGGTGTAAATCCCATCCCAGCTCTTTTATTTTTAAGAATTTATTTATTTTAGAGAGAAAAAGAGAGTGCGTGCACATGCACAAATGCAAGTGGGGAGAGGGGCAGAGAGAGAGAATCTTCAAGCAGATTCCCTGCTGACCATGGAATCTGATGCAGGGCTTGATCCCACGACCCATGAGATCATGACCTGAGCAGAAACCGAGAGTTGTATGCTCAACCAACTGAGTCACCCAGGTGCCCCTCCCGCTCTGCCTTCACTGATCATGAGACCTTGAGCGTGTACTTATCTTTCCCTCTGTGTATTAAAAGAAGGGCTAATAATACCTATCTCTTGGGGTTTTGAGAGAAATTAAGTAAGTACTCAATAAATGTGTTTATTTTCCCTTTTTTCTTAATCTTTGACCTTGATATTGGAGGGCTTTCCTAGAGTTCATTACTAAACAACTCTTGTTTACCTCATAGTATTTGACTACAAGTATCTACAAGGAGCAAAGAGACCATATCTTATTAAATTTTGACGACCAGCACCCAAACTTTAGGGGTTTAATATATGTTTGCTAAATAAATGAGGTCCTCAAAGAAGAGTTTCCCTGTGGATTTCTATTTGGAATGGGTGACTCTGGGTTCATTTAATTAAACTGCATCTCATATCCTATTTGCCATCTTTATTCTTAAGCTTGCCTATATTTTCTCCTAGTTTCAATTAAAAATGCAGCTAAATCGGGGTGCCTGGGTGGCTCAGTTGGTTAAGCGTCTGATTATTTTTTTTAAAGAATTTTATTATTTTTTATTTTAAAAAATTTTATTTATTTGAGAGAGAGACAGAGAGAGAGAACACAATGGGGAGGGGCAGAGGAAGAGGGAGAAGCAGACTCCCCACTGAGCAGGGAGCCCAACATGGGGCTCAATCCTGGGACTGCAGAATCATGACCTTAGCCAAAGGCAGACTATTAAACAACTGAGCAACCCCGGTGCCCCTAAGCGTTTAATTCTTGATTTTGGCTTGGTTCATGGTCATGAGATCCAGCCCCAAGTTGAGCTCTGCACTCAGCAGGAAGCCTGCTTGAGATTCTTTCTCCCTCTCCCTTTGCCCCTCCCCCTGCTCATGCAGGCACTCTCTCCCTAATAAATAAATAAATCTTAAAAAAAAAAAAAATGCAGCTAAGTGATTTTAAGCAAGTCACTTACTGTAGTGTACAGTTTCCTCATTTATAAAAACAGAATAATAGTTTCATACTAGTACTTCCTAAACTTCATAAACATGATAGTACTTCCTAACTGCAAACTGCTATACAAATTTGTTACTACAGAAGTTAGCTCATTGTGCATTTTAATTCATAATTATTATCTTGGGGACACACTCATCAACCTCTTTTTTTCCCTACTATACTACCTGTTCTGTACCACCCAGCTTTCCTACATTTAACTTTTTCTAATCCTTTGGTTTATTGTTACTGTGGCTCAGAATCACTGATCTCTGCAAGGGAGCATTTGATGAGCCCTAGAGGAAACCAAACTAGAGATATGTTCACAACAAGTCACGCACAGTTCAAGATGTAAGGCTTAGACTTCAAGATAAAGCAAAACAGACCAGCAGAGGTGAGGACCGCATTTGAGAGAAGTATGGAGTAGAGGCTAGGAACAGGAGATCTGATTCCTGGCTCTGTTACTTTAGCTAATTGACTTCAGGTAAGTTAGTAAACCTTTCTGGCCCTACATTTTCCCATCTGAAAAGTGGAGGTGGTAACAGTACTTACATCATAGTATTATAAATTTGAGATAATATGTGTGAAGCACTTAAGAACAGTGCCTGGCACATTGTAAACACTCAGTAAATATCAACTATTATAATTATTATAAACTGATCAGTGGTTGACAACAGGTGGAAGGTAAAGCAAGAGTTTGGAAGTTCAGAGATACACTGAATGTTAATTTCAGCAGTTCTGTATTTTCTCATTAACTTCTCCCTTCTTAAGCCCTTCTAGACTGAAATACTTCTTTTCCTTAAAATTTCCCTGAGTCAGATTTTTTTAACAGCATCAGTTCAAAATATTTGAAGGCAGTAACAGTAAGGCTACTAATCAAGCTTAAGTCTATTTTTCTACTTTATTGTATATAGAAGAACAGCCATGTTTCCAATTTGTATAACCTAAACATTTGTTATTCACTTTTCCTGCTGGTATAACTGGAAGTAGGGGTATGGAGTAAAGAGGAAGGCAGGATTTAAAGCTTTGCTTCACAACATTTTAGGTGCTAGAGGCAAAGGTCTTTCATAATGCCACGGAGAGACATTACCTGACAAAGTTGCCATGCACTGAGTTTGCTTTTAACATTCTTTATCCATTTCTGTGACATCCAGAGACCTTATGTTTTCTTTTAACTGCAAAGAACAAGAGCCTCTATTGGCTATAAAACCTATGCTCAGGTTTGACATTACAAATTGCATGCCGGCCATGTCTATTCCTGGTTGTTTTTAGTTTGGCCTGCAGGGTTCTGAATATCGGTTGCCAATACTTAAAAATCCGAAGATTTCACACAAAAATCCAGCTTTAGGGTTTCTCTTGGGGGGAAAAAACCATATATCTCAGAACAATGGACCCACATTCTTGTGAGCAACAACCTGCTAGTGCTTAACAGCTGCTCCTTTCAGTTACAGCATGGACACTAATTTGTCACATTTCTTATTATTCTCCATTGTTTTACACCAGGCCAGTTTCATTCATTTGCTTTATTTTTCTGCCCGCCCGCTCCCCGTAGATTTGAGTCTGCAAACCCTACCTAGACTTTTCCTGTCTCCCATCAAAGCTTACTTGTTCCAAGTCCCTCACAAGTTTTTCAAAGCAATAGCTAAGTAATCTGATCAACTATGAGTATTTTTACATGTGCTTTCTGGAGATAGTATCTTCATAAAAAGGATGACTCTGCAGGTGGAAATTACAGGCACCACGGGATTACAGTCAGGATGGCAACTGTCCATTCTACTTTTTCTGCTATCCTGGCTTATCCATACCTCACTGTCCTCAGGCAAACCTAAGGAATTGGTTCTCAGTAGAACAATGAACACCGGCCTATGTGAGAAACCTGCTTAACTAGTACTTTTATTTATAGACTGTCCTAGTTCCAAAGGACCGAAAGCTATGGTCTATTCTGACTCCCCGTTTCCTCGGAGGCTTCAGGATATCCGGCCTGGCGGCATTTCCCCATACCTGTTTTCGGGGCTCGCTTTGCGCTGGGCAGTCGCGCCCAAGGAGCGCGCGCATCCAGCATGAGCTCATTTCTCAGGGGCGTTTCCAGAAGGCCCGGCCTGGCTGCGCACACCAGGCGCAATCGGCCTCACTTTGTCAATGGCCACCGCTGCTGGGCAGCGCGCGAGCGCCCGTAGGCGCTGCCTCTCTAGAAGCTTTGTTCCTACTTTAGCGTCTGAGAGTTCGCACCCGACTGGGTAGGCGGCTCTGGACCCGTCAGGCCCTTTCGGGGAAGACGCTGGTTCTTCCGACGCGCTATCCCGGGCGGAGGGAATGCTCCAGCGCGCAATTTTAGCCGCGTCGGGCCGAGAGACTCTTGGTGGGTGGGGAGAGCCCCTCTAAACTCTCTGTTCGCTTGAGCGCTCCGAGCCCAGCGCCGCTGACCGCAGCAGTTTCGGACCGGCTGCGCAGAGTGCCCGCGCTCCCTATCTGCGGTTTCCACAACGGCTGACATAAGCCGCAGACAAGCCCATCACACGGCCCGCCACGACCCCACTAGCGAGGTTCTCCGCTCTTGGGACCGCCGCCGGAGGGGGAAGGCCAATCACACCGCATCTAGGTCTTGCGATTGGACGGCACTGAGTGCTGATTGGCTGCCGCTACGGGTTTCGGCCTCCCTCCTTTTCCCTTTTGCCCCCACTCCAGTTCCAAAGCTTCAAGCCAATGAAAAGGCGCTTTATAGACGCCCTCCCTTTTCTTTCTTCTTCTCCCCACCTTGGCGAGGGAGGAGACGTTCTAACTGGCCATCCAGTCCTCGGAAGCCCCCCTCGCTTCACCAATCACTGAGGGAGGTACACTCCCAGCGGAGTTTTCGGCCAATTACAAGGCGGCCGCGGCGCCCAGCCGTGCTGTTTCACCAGTGACTCCGGGTTTCACTGTCCTTAACTCTTCAAGCTTTTTCGTGAGGTCCGGCCACTGTGATTGGCCACTGCTGCCATTGTCGAATTTCTCCTCTAGCCAGCCATGGAATGAGAACCCACCTTCTTCTCGTTCGGCTATCTTCGGCATTTTCCGCTTTTTTGGGCGTGGATTTCTAGGGACACTTTCTAATTGGTTTCTCGGGTCGATCGGCTTTTTCCGGGAGGAGTCGCAAACAATCGACGTCCGTGATTGGCTCTTCTCCGGCTTCGGCTACCCAGCCGAAGCGGGCGGGCGCGGACCTCGGCCGGCGATTCCCAGACGCCTGTTACGCGGGTAGCGGGGCGCTGGGCGGTGTAAGGCTGGGTGGGGGAGGAAGGAGGCGGAGGACGAGTAGGAGGGGGGAGGGGGAGTGGGGAAGAGCTAGGCGGCTGCGCAGACGGCGCTCCTCACACAGAGCAGCCCCCGACCCGGGCGAATGCAGGCTTGTGCTGCCGCCGCCACCACCGCCGCCGCCGCCCGGGCCGAGTGACAAAGGAAGGAAGGAAGCGAGGAGGAGCCGGCCCCGCAGCCGCTGACAGGGCTCCGGGCTGGGGGCAAAGCGCGGACACTTCCTGAGCGGGCACCGAGCAGAGGCGAGGGGCGGGAGGGCGGCCGCGCTGGTGCCGCGGACGGGGGAGGGGGCCCCAAGGGACGGAAGCGGTTGCCGGGTTCCCATGTCCCCGGCGTATGGGGAGCAGTCGAGGATCCGCTGCCTGGGGTCTGAAGGGAGCTGCCTCCGCCACAGCCGCCGCCATGGCCGCTGGATCCAGCCGCCGCCTGCAGCTGCTCCTGGCGCAATGAGAAGAGGAGCCGCCGTCACCGCCCGCCTCTGACTGACTCGCGACTCTGCCTCCCTCCAGTTCGCCGGGCCCCCGCCGTCAGCCCGCCGGATCCCGCCGCTGCCGGAGCCGCAGCGTTTCCCGTCGCATCTCCAAGCCACCCCCTCCCTCTCCCTCCCTCCTTCCCATCCCCCTTCTTTTCAAGCGTGAGACTCGTGATCCTTCCGCCGCTTCCCTTCTTCATTGACTCGGAAAAAAAATCCCCGAGGAAAATATAATATTCAAAGTACTTATTTTCAATCAAGTATTTGCCCCCGTTTCACGTGATATATTTTTTTTAAGACTCCCCCCTTCCTTTTTCCCCTCCAAGGAAGGGGAGGGGAAAGAATTGTATTTTTTTTTCCAGCCCCAAATCATCTATATGTTAAATATCCATACTGATCTGTCTTGAAGGAGAAATACATCGCTCGTTTTTTTTTTATAGCTGTACAAAAGGAGTGAAAAGCCAAGAGGACGAAGTCTTTTTTTTTTTTTTTAAATCTTCTTGTGGGAGAACTTAATGCTGCATTTATCATTAACCTAACACCCCAACATAAAACAAAAGGAAGACAAGGAGGAAGGAAGGAAAAGAGGGTGATCCGGGAAGAGAGTGATCATGTCAGGGCGGCCCAGAACCACCTCCTTTGCGGAGAGCTGCAAGCCAGTGCAGCAGCCTTCAGCTTTTGGCAGCATGAAAGTTAGCAGTGAGTATTGATTTTATTTTACACCCCTTCTCCACCTCACCCTTAAGATAAAAAGCCTTTACTAACCAGGATCTTAAAATATTAAACCTCCTGCTAATAATAATCAGAGGTGGTGGAAAAGGGCAAAAACCTGTCTCAGTCAAGGATGAGGCAGCTCCCTCTTTCCTCCTCCCATATCACCTCCCCCGGTCTCATTAACCTTGAATTGAGAGAATATGCTTTTTGTTTGGATGATTTGATTTGAAACTTGTTTCTTTTCTTATACTTTTTGTGCTGTTGGTAGTCAGCTTTATCAAGTGCTTGAGTATTTCCATGTTAAAATAGTGATGAAAGTATTTCCTTGCTCATCCTTTCGAATAAAGAGAAGGACAAGACGATTCAAATCGTTATGTACATTTGCAGAGTATGTGTCTTTTGAAATGAGGGTTATTTTATTTGGCTCAGGTCTCAGGGGTTATCATAGTTTTGTATACTTGCTAGAAAGGCTAAATGTCACAGTCTCCTAACATTTGTTTCTTGCCTGTATGATTACAAAGTATTTGTTCTTAATCCAGAGATGAACTTGCACAGTACCTAGCATTCACGTTTGGAGGAGAGCCTTGAGTTCTCCCTTTAGAAAGGGTCGGTGGGAGCTGGTAGAGACCCAGTAGCAGTAGTATCGCTACAGGCATTGTTTTAATTGGACACATGATTTAATGTTATCTCTTAACCTTCCCGTTTTGACATTACCAATTTACCACTATATAATTTATGTATAATCAAAAGGTAACTTGGAAGTAGGTCCAAGTTTTGATTGAGGTTTGTATTGTCATGTTGCCAGATACTAAGTTGAAGGTTAATTGTCACTGACTCATCATTAAGTTCAGTTTTGGGGTGCCATCGCATTCAGCACTTGTTAAATGATCTATTCAAGGGTCCCTTCTTAGGACTATTTAAAATACTCTTGCATTGGTTTCCTGCCACATTGAGATAAAACTATGGGTTTAGTTATAACAATATGGATTTAGACCTTTCTGTCATAGCTTTTGCAGAAGGCTGTAGTCCTGAATATAATAGGGATATTTGAGCTTGTGTTTAGGGTTGTTGCTAGAATGTACTTCTGTACCAGATTTGTGCTAAATAGCCTGTGTTCTTGAGGTGTTTGGTATACTAAGTATCTACTCTTCCAAAGTATCTGTATTTGTAGATATGTTTATGTGGTATTTAGTGACAGCTTATTTAAACCATACTTGCAGAATTTGACAAAACTATCTACATTGTTTCCTTATTCCTCGAGAAAGGGGCACAGTGAAGGCAAAGAAAAACTATTTTGTTGCCTAGGAGAAGGAGAGAACTGAAGAACTATTTTTAAAAAATATATACATGCTGTTAATGTGACATTGATTATATCCTTAAGCAACCTAAAATTATCATTTTTAATTGAGCTCAGGATTTCAATTCATGTTTGCTTTTGGGCTTGCCTGAAACAGGGTAGTCTAAGGTAGTAGCTGAATGGCAGATCAGTTTTAAAAGTTATTTATTATTTATTTTTGTGACTAGTACAGAATGCTGGGTATGTGAAGAGGGGAGCTGATGATGCATTTTTCAGAGAAGAGTCAAGCTTTCTAAGCACTTCATGGGGTCATTTGAAAGGAATATTTTAAAATTCTGGGGTAATTTTCAGCTATGATGAGGCAAATCTTATAATAGCTACTTAAGAGCCTCTTGTGGTACTGGAGTGTTTGTATGTTTTTCATCTTGGTAATATAGTTTAAAAACCACTTGAAATCAATTTTAGGCAATTATTTTATTAGATCAATTTCAGAGAGCAAAATAGAATAGCTTATAATGTTAAGTTTTTGGACTTTTCATTTTGTTTCTGATATTTTCTTTGAAAATGATTCCTTAATTCTTGGTAATGGGGTTGTTGACTGAGGACGGAGTAACTCTTGTAAAGTTAGGTTAAAGTGTTTAATTTTCTATTCTCATATAGATCAACTTAACATTTAAAAAATTGGAGTTCAGTGCAAATTTTGTGTTTTTGACAACCTTGACTTTAAGGACATTTTAGAAGAAAAAGGGTATCATTAAACATTTGTTACAGTGCTGCTGTTCTAAGGGACCCCTGTTCAAGAGAGAAATATATAAAGAAATTAAAGTCCTTGGTCTCAAAAGCTTATCATTTAGTCGTAGAGGCAGGTTATGGGACAAACTATGAAAACAATATCATGATGAATGCAAGAGTATAAATACAAGTAGAAAGCTTTGTTCAGAGGGATGAAGAATACAGGGGTGAGGCCTCTGGGTTGGAGAGGAAGGACTTCCTGCAGAGATGTGTTTTAAGACAGGTGTTAAAGGAGGCAGTCGCTTGAATTGAGAAGCATAAAGGTTTCTAGATGGAAGGAATGAACAGAAGCACAGAGATGGTGATTTTTGTGTGGCAGTTAGATGATTTTTGTACTTACCAAGCAAGTTGGTAAATCTGAGTTAAAGGGGCCTAAGTAGGATAATAAGAAGAGATAGTTTGGGAAATGTGTTAACCATAGCTGATGGAGGGCAGAGGGGGCCTGTAAGAGTTTGGTTGTCATTCAAGAGAGATTGGGATTTACTGTAGATTGGTGAACAGATATTGGAAGGTGATTTGGGCAGCTGGGTTAATGGATTACAGTAGACATTAGAGCCCTTTCACGGAGATAGTAGGGTATGTTGTGAACATGAAGAAGTATTAAATAAAATGTGAAAATGTTATGAAAATAACACATTTGAGAGATAGTGTGAATAATGAACTGGCAGGATTTTGGATTGGATGGAAGGGGAGTATTTGGGAAGGAGTCAGGAGTTAAAAATAAATTCTTATGTTGTTGGTCTGGAAGACTTGACTGCTGAGTTATATTGTCGATTGTAATGGGAAAGTTGAGAAAGTGCTGAGATGAGAAGGTAGATGAGTTCACTTTTTAAAAATTTAACGTACTATAGGTCCCCTTGAAGTTTAGCAGACAGCATTTGGTTACTGGCAATGATATTTAACTTTACAGTCTATTAAATGCACAGTTTCTAATTTTTCTTCACCTAAAAATGTTAGATTTGTTTTTGGGAGCAGTAAACTAATGGTTTTTATTTAAATGCTTTCTATTAAAGTCTTAAAAAAGAAATTTTTTATGTAGATTCAAAAGCCTCACCCTTGACCCTAGTTATAGCAGTTCCATGGTAATTTATCAAAAAACAGTGGAAATATTTTTTGGATTAAACTGTGACGTAGAAACTTTAGATTTTTTTTTTTTAAATAAAGATTTTATTTATTTATTTGACAGAGAGAGGGAGAGAGAGAGAGCACAAGCAGGGGGAGTTGCAGGGCTGAGGGAGAGGGAGAAGCAGGCTTCCTGGGGAGCAGGGTGCCCGACATGGGGCTCTATCCCAGGACTCTGGGATCATGACCTGAGTCAAAGGCAGACACTTAACCAACTGAGCCACCCAGGTCGCCCCAAAACTAGATATTTTAAATAGCCTTTAATTTAATCTTTGGTACGTTTAAAACCTGTTTTTCATAAATAATGATTATTCTTAGGTAAACTTAAAATAATGATAGTAATAGTAATAATAGCAGTCTTTATTTGGTTTGTGGAGGCTCCAGCAGAAATTAAAAGTTGATTTTATAATAGATATTTTTTGCCTTTTTGGTTGAGTTAAGCATTCATCCCAAGTTTGTTTGTTTGTTTATTTATTTTAAAGATTTATTTAGAGAGAGCGAGAGCACGAGCAGGAGGGGCAGAGGGACAGGGAGAGAGAAACTCAAGCAGACTCCATGTTGAGGGCAGAGCCTGAAATGGGGCTCAATCTCATGACCCTGAGATCAGGACCTGAGCCCAAACCAAGAGTCAGGCGCTTAACAGATGCCTGTATATTTGTATATTTCAGGTATTTTTTTTTTTACTTACTGCGGTGAAACCAGTGTTTCTTTTTGGTTCACATTCAGATGCAAGTGTTGTTAAGTAAATGTTAGCAGCTATACAGTTCCTCCTGTATGTAGAATTGCATAATATTTTACTCAAAAAAGAGAAGGTAAAGGACTTTCTATGGTGATTTTGGTTAAAATATTAGTAATAAGTCCTTTTGGTATACTGTTGGCAAAAATTTAGCTAATTGGCTAGGTTTAAGTTTTAAATATAAGATTTAGAAAGAGGAAAGTAAATCAGTATCATTTATTTCCTCATATAAAACTTTTTACATCAATTTTTTTTTAGTGAAGAGAGAATAATTAATAGTAGTTGCATATTATTGTGCAGTGTTTAGTTATATTGTATTAAAACCAAAAACTACGTGGCAACTTAGAGTTATCCTGTTCCCAGGGGAGTTTCATTTCCTTATGACATCTAAAAATTCGGTTATTAGAATTTAGCCAGTTTCTAGATCATCCATGTTTATGTGGATGAGAGCTCATGTATGAGGCTGAAAGCCTTACTTTCATTAAGTTTTCATTCCTTTCCCGACCACACCTTTCCAGAGTTGTTAAAACACTAATAGTTTCATATAAGAATTGCATGCTTTCTTGTTGCATGCATCTGTAGAATGCTAATTGTGAAATGATTTTAAGGCACAGGTACTAGGACAAACTTTAAGGGAACCCAGAGATTCACAAATCAATTTATGGCTGATTGGGAATGTCATTGAGAAAATGAGGTGACATTCATTTCACTGGCATAGTTCACATGAAAATCAGTTCTTGCACTCTGTGCCGTCTGCCCCTTGTTTTGGACTTAAGTTGCAGGTGTGAGATACTGTTTTGGAGAAACAGCAAGGCTGGTGAAGCCAGGGTTTTTTAAGTGTCAGCAGCAGATTCTGAGACTGGGGGAGCTCTGTTTTTGTGTGCTCTATAGAGAATGCTGTGAAACAGGCATATGCTAACCTGATGCCACAGTTTCATATTTTTTATTAAGACTCGTGGGATTGTGGGATAGGGATGGGGATGGGCAGACTGTAAGTCTGTGGTGTCTCTTGTGATGCTCCACCCTGCAATGGAGAATGGAGGGACAGCACGTGGGTGTGACTGGAGTATATGCTGGTACTAACAGGACCAACCTGATTTCCCAGATACTGTTCTAAAAACATAATCACTATAAGTAAATGAATTTGTTGGAACATTTAGCATCATTTTCTATCATATTTTTAGGTTAGGGATGTGGTGGAAAGGGAATCTTAACAATGATTTCAAGAGTAGAGGTATTTTTATGGTTTACTGGTTTCAGAGTAGAGGTTGCAGTCTTTGCTTCTATCTTGGATTGTACAAATCTTCCTTGGTTATGTGAATTGTATTTGAAATTGGTTGAATGTGATGTAGAAATGTATATTCATATAAAGACCTGTGTGAATAGTACAAGGAAAAACTGACAGTAGAGTTAAAGGAGAACAATTTGTTTTTCCAAAAATTTCTACCATTAAATTAATTTTAAAAGGGGACATTTATTCTATTCGGTTTATTACTGAGTTTTCTGTTTTTAAAAATGAGTTAATACCCAGCACATAATGGACATTCAGAAAATTATTTCAGTATATACTGTATCTGTAATGAGCTTGGTCTGTTATAAAATATAAAGATAAAACTTTGTAGATTTGGGTTCTTAGTTTACAATCCCCCTGCCCACTTTTGCTTATGTTTTATGGAGAAAGGTCTACTTTTAAAGGGTATGCAAGTTAAAATTTTGTAAATAGTTGAATCTTATATTTTTGTATTGAATAGTTTTCTTAGAAGCATTCTGGTTTAATCAGATTGAGGCAATGATGTATTTTTTTGTTTTTCAATTCTGCCAAATCAACTTTTCCTTTTGTCTCCAGGCTGCCATGGCCAACAGTGGCATAAAATATGAATCCCTTAATATGTTCCCTTTTCAACATATTCTGGAGTCATTAATTTCTTGATTGTCCTTAGAAATCAATTTAATAAAAAGTAAACATTTCTGATGGAAGAGGAACTGTTTTTCTAGAAACTTGTATTTTAGATGGTGGTGAAATTTAAATGAACTTACAGGCCTAGGATTGAACAGACATGCCTTAAAGTCAGAGAGGTGGGTAGGCAGGCAAAAATATTAGTAACACTGGTACAAAGCACTAATGTTAGAACTCTTTTTCATTATCCTTAATTATATCATGTGAAATCCTAGGCTTTTGAAGCTAAAAATAAATAGGTTACTTTAATAGAAAGTGGCCACAAATAATAATGTGATTGACATGTGATATGTCTATTGAATGTTTACTGTGTTCTAAATGAGCATTCTGCCAAATTCTTTATTTGCAATATTTCAGTGTAATCATTACAGCAATTCCACAAACTTAGCTAATACTGTTATCCATACTTTATAGATTAGGTAAATGAAATTTAGAGAGGTGTAACAATTTATCCAAGATTACTTGGACAGAAAGTTGCTTTGCTAGAATTTAAACCCAGACATTCTGATTCTAGAGCTCTTGCTCTAAATTGTATATGTTATAGAGAATTGTAATGCTGTTACCTGTTACTTGGATTCCAGAGATAAGCTAAAGTGCCTTTTGCTTTTAGGATAGTCTTTCATTGATAATCAGTGTATGTGTAAGACTTTCATTAATTTCATTAATACTGCTTTTGAAATTAGTTTCAGGCATGCCTGTTAGCAAATAGAGTACTTAAGTATTCACAGTTATATTGAAAAAATGGTCAATTCTCTTAAGATTTCAGGAAAACTTCTTAAGACAAACATGAAAATGGAAATATTAGGGATTATGCTGGTCAAAAAAGTAATGTATGGAATTTTTTTAATGTTCAGAGAACTGTTTTTTTTTTATTGAAAAGTACTGATGTTCATACGTAAATCTAGTGTATTTATATTTCCAGGTAATATTAGAATGTGATTCTTCAAATAAGCTATTAAGGATTTTTATTTCTGTCTCCTCCTATAGGTTGTGAAGTGTTCTAAGTGTTCTCTTCCTCCTTTTGGTATTTGACAGCAAACTTCATGAGTGTATGTGTGTGTGGTTTTGTGATTTTATATATATACAATCAGTCAAGTGTCTATTGGACATTTGTTGTAACTGTGAGGCTTCAGGGTTTTTTTGTTGTTGTTGTTTTTTAAAGAATAACAGCTATGCGTCAGCATGGAATTGGGTTATTTGGAACATCACCTTTTTTGGAATTGGTTGGTATTTGACAATCAGGAAGTAAACCAAAAAGGCTCCTGAACATCTGAAATCCCCAGACAAATGGTGCAAACACTTTGTTCATATGTTTGTTTTTAGGCTGTTATTTACAATTTTTTATTATTATTTAACACATAGTTGTAATTCATTCAGTTGTCTGGTTTTATAAAATTGCAAATTAGAAGGGAATGAATGGATACTGATATTAAGCATTACACTTCCTTAAAAGAATAGAAGGAAAAGCAAGCATATTGGGATTACTTACGTAGGCTTACAAGCTTCAGGGGAAATCACTCTGATAATTGTTCAAAATGTTGACCTAGAGAAGTTTAAATTATATTTCTTTTAAAAGGGCAGGAGGATACCTGGGGTTCTGTAATAACTTCTCACTACATCAAACATTCTCTAATTTGTTGGTCACTGAAGTGATGAGGAAGAGAAATGGGTCATCACTGCCCGGTTGACCAACTCTGTTTGCATTTCAGTGATATGGATAAAGGTACAAAAGTTTTTAATATGCTAGCCCAGATAAACTTATTATTCAGCAATAGCATTTTATCGATTTAAGGTTTGTTGTCTTTTTTTTTTTTTCTTTTGTGGTATTACGGAGTTGCTGTTTGGATTTTAACCTCATATCTTCCATCTGTGGAATACTTAGAAGGCACTGCATGGGGTTATTTAAGCTTTTTTATGAATTATGATTAGCTTTTAGTAACTTTACCAACCATACTTAAGACCTGTTAATGAGAATTTGAAAAGGTGGATATCTTAATTGTTGATCTGAAGAAAAAGGACAATCATGGCAATCCAATCATCTTCTGGAAGTCTAAGAGATTCTTAGGGGCTTCATTGGCTAATATAACTAAAAAATGTTGGGTGTTTTAGATTTCTTTCCACAGAAGGGTAACCTGTCTTAAAAATGTGACTCCTTTAACCCTAATTCCATAAAGTTAGTTAATTCTTTTTTTTTTTAAGCTGCTTTTATTTTTTTATTTTTTATTTTTTTTAGAGAGCGCGTGTGCACGCAAGTAGGGGAAGGGGCAGAGGGAGAATCTCAAGCAGGCTTCACATGGAGTCCCACACAGGGCTCGATCTCAGGACCCTGAGATCATGACTTGAGCTGAAATCAAGAGTCAGACGCTCAACCAGCTGAGCTACCCAGGCACCCCAGTTAATTCCTTTTAATTGATTAACCACTTTTTTTTAAAAATTTTTTTTTAAAGATTTTATTTATGTATTTGACAGAGAGAGACACAGCGAGAGAGGGAACACATGCAGGGGGAGTGGGAGAGGGAGAAGCAGGCTTCCTGACGCGCAGGGATCCCGATGTGGGGCTCGATCCCAGGAACCTGGGATCATGACCTGAGCCGAAGGCAGACGCTTAACGACTGAGGCACCCAGGCGCCCCAATTAACCACTTTCTTCATGACATGTGTTGAAGTTACTGACCTGAGTCAAATTGCTACTCCTAGATTTTTAGGTCTGTAGAAGCAGCATCTGAAGAATTTGTGGTGCTGGCATAAATACCTAGCATCAGACTGCCAGTATTGCAGGTGTATTTGCTGCAATTCCCCATTGGAATTTCAGTTTTCACACTCTATTAAACTCTGAAGGGAAGGGGGAAGCTTTGAGTTGGTAGGGTTTCAGTAATAGTACATAACTGTATGTATATAGGTATATCATATTTTATAATTATAGCAATAACAGCAATATTACTAATTGGATGCTGTATGATAGACAATTACATGCTAGTCTTATTTACATATTTTGCTTTAAAAAATGGAATTTATTCACGTGATTCAAAATTTTCAAGGTTTTAGCGATGTCTTTGTCTTGCTTCTGCTTTTTAAACTACCAGTTCCCTTTCCTGGGGATAGCATCCCAGTGTCTTAAGAATCCTTCTATAGATACTCTGATTCTTTACACGTTACTTCTATTATGGAGTTATATTTTGTGTATACATACCTAAATGAACACAGCTTTAGCATAAGAGTGTTAGAATTAAAACACAATTTTGGGGCGCCTGGGTGGCTCAGTCGTTAAGCGTCTGCCTTCAGCTCAGGTCATGATCCCAGGGTCCTGGGATCGAGCCCCGCATCTGGCTCCCTGCTCCGCGGGAAGCCTGCTTCTCCCTCTCCCACTCCCCTGCTTGTGTTCCCTCTCTCGCTGTGTCTCTCTCTGTCACATAAATAAATAAAATCTTAAAAAAAAAAAAAGAATTAAAACACAATTTAAATCAATAATTCTAGAAAATTGCTAATGTTTTCTATTATAGTAGGTTACTAAACCCTTATTTTACTGAGTGTGAGTTAGATGGGGAGTAAGTGCAAAGATGAGAGGGTGCTTCTCTTGGCAATACGAGGTAAAATGTTAATGGTCACAACCAGTGAACACTTGGTACATTTAGAATATTTCCTACTCTGTGTATTTGAGAAGTGATCCATAGCATCAAGTACATGTTATCGTTCTTGCTGGAAGTAGTTGTTTATTTGTCATGGTAAAGAAAAACACAAAGGGAAATTCATTTTTCCTTTAACTTTCCATTTTTCTAACATCTTAGATGAGAAAAACCTGTTCTCTTGAGAGATCAGAGGCGCAGAGTGCGTCAATGTCAATGAAGCCTGTGCCTTTTACCTCTTTAAGAGCGCACGGTTTCATTCTGCTTCTAAACCAAGCACTCCCTAGTCTTTTTTTTTTTTTTAATTTTTATAAAATAGTACATTCATACGATTTAAAGAAATCAAATTGTGCAGAAAGTCTTATGGAAGCCACTCTTCTCTTTCTCCTTTCTATTTCTCATAAGCAAACTTAACTGTGACAGCTGTTTTTCTCTATTAGTTTTTGTCATATTTTTAATTAGTATACTTTTACCTATTTGTTAAAATTACTTTTTGATACTGTTTATTGTTTTCTCATTATGATAGATATTATTTATTCTCATCTTTATCCCCCTTTTGCCTGCATGCTTTTATAATTATACAACTATTTTTAGCTAAATAATTTTTAAAATTATTATTCAAATGATTAATACTCAGTATCTAGACACTAAGCAGTATTCTTAGCAGAAGCAGGTAGTGTGCTTTTAAAAGCGTTTTAAAAACGGCTTTATTGAGATATCGTTCACGTACCGTAACATTTATTCATTTTAAGTGTACCGTGGTTTTAGTATGTTTACAGAGTTGAGCAGCTATCAACTAATACTAGCACATCTTTGTATGTGCTATTACCCTGTATCCAATGGTAGTCGTTCCCCACATTCTCCTTCCTTCCAGCTGTAGGTAACTACTAAACTACTTCTGTTTCTATGGATTTGCCTATTCTCAACATTTCATATGAATGGAATCATACAATATGTGGCTTCTGTGACTGACTTCTTTTATTTCATATAATGTCTTCTATGTCCGTCTATGTTGTAGCATTTATCAGTACTTCATTCCTTTTTATTTTTGAATAATATTCCATGATACGGAATTGCATTCATTTGTTTATCTATTCTTCAGTTGATGGGCATTTGGATTGTTAGCTACTTTTTGGCTAGTATGAATAATACTGCTGTGAACATTTGTGAATAAGTTTTTGTGTGGACATAGATTTTCCTGTCTTTTTTTTTTAAAGATTTATTTATTTATTTGAGAGAGCGAGAATGAGAGAGAGAGAGTACATGAGAGGGGGGAGGGTTAGAGGGAGAAGCAGGCTCCTCGCCGAGCAGGGAGCCCGATGCGGGACTCGATCCAGGGACTCCAGGATCATGACCTGAGCCGAAGGCAGTCGCTCAACCAACTGAGCCACCCAGGCGCCCGATTTTCCTGTCTTTTATATACCTATATAAAAGTATACCTAGGAGTGGAATTGCTAGGTTGTATGGTAACTGTTAAGTATTTTAAGGAACTATCAAACTGTTCCCAAAGTGGCAGTCACATTTCCTTTGCTTTTAATTTTTTTTTTACAATTTATTGTTTTCATTTTTTCTTATATTGTTTGCAATTATGATAATCTTGATTTTTTTACCCCTCAACTTTTATCAAGGATTCTCTAGATTCTACTCCACCCTCTGTCCTTTCCTGGAGTCCTCATCTTATTGCTGATATCTGGCTTGGTAGTTCTCCAGGCGCCACTGTATAACTGTCACCCTGACTTCATTGCTATTCAGGGTCCACTCCTATTTCCCTGGATCCCATGTCTTTGTATCACCGAGTACTTACCTTAATCTCATGACATCAGCCAACAGTGCCCCCAAAATTAACTGCTTGGTAAATGTATCTAGAAAAGTTGTTTGTTGGTTGTTTTTTTTTACACATTTGCTCAAAAAGAGTAGTTAAGCTGACACACTTTTTTGGCATGTGTCTCATCTTTTTAGTGTCTAGACACTGAGGCATAGATGTTTGGGAGGTTACTTTATATCATTATGATCAAGTGATTACCATGCCAACATGAAGCGATGGGTGAAAACAAGTACAGAAATCTGAACAACAGGCTAAAACAAGTACAGAAATCTGAAAAAAATTAATATTAAACAATTGTTTAAACCAGAGTTATTCAGTAGAAATACAATGTAAGCCACAGATGTGAGTCACATTTATAATATAAAACTTTCTAGGAGCCACATTAAAAAGAGTGAGTAAGTACAGGTGAACTTTATTTTCTTTCTTTCTTTCTTTTTAACATTTTATTTATTTATTTGACACAGAGAGAGAGAGAGAGAGCTCGCACAAGCAGGGGGAGGGGCAGAGGGAGAGGGAGAAGCAGGCTCCTTGCCAAGCAGGGAGCCCGATGCAGAGCTTGATCCAGGAGCCTGGGATCATGACCTGAGCCGAAGGCAGACACTTAACTTACTGAGCCACCCAGGCACCCCAGGTGAACTTAATTTTAATAATATTTTTATTTAACCTAGTGTATCCACAATATTATTTCACCATGTAATCAATACAAAATTTGCTAATGAGATATATTACATTCTTTTTTTGGTACTAAATCTTCACAACCTAGTGGGTATTTTACACTTACAGCATATCCTAATTTGGAGTAGCCACATATTAAGAGCTCAGTAGCCACATGTTGCTATTGATTATCCTATTGGACAGTGTAGGTTTAGAATTTTGTGTAGGAATTGTGTTATCGTGTAATATTGTTGTCAATCTGTTTAATCATAGTGTATTTTCAAGGAACAGATAAGATGTATGTAGTTCAAAAATACTGCATTGATGTCTTACTGCTTTGTTTTGTTTTCAGTCATGTCTTCAGTTAATTTTGAAATTTTATACCGCATTAAAGGAGGTTGAGAAATTTATGTTCTTCAGAAAGGTGCTTGTTATAGGAGGTAATGATTTTTCCCCATATTTTAGCACAACTTTAAAACGTATATTGAATTCTTATTGGTATGTTTGTTAAATGTTGTCGTTGCCATGATTGTCCTGACCCCGATGGAATCTTACTAGTCTAAATATTTTTTGTCATATGTTATCTCCCCTTGCTGTTTCAAAGACCTACCCAGCTTTCAGAGTCTCAAATGCCACTTTAGCCACTTATTCCCATCCATGCCTTACCCCAAGGCATGAAATTCACTTGCATGTAACTCCTATAGCACTCTCTATCACCCTTCTTATATTCTGCCTTGCATTCTGGTTAACTTGTTTTGTCTCTCCCTAGGGGATTTTAGGCAAAAGGAGTGTGGCAAAAGGAGTATTTTACTTATCTTTGTATTTCCTGCAGTGTGGAGCACAGTGCCTTTTAAATTGGGTCACTTAATACATGTTTGAGTTGAAGGCAATTTGTTATGGTAGTTATGTGTATACTATGCATGGTAGTTACATGGTATAGAGTTTCCAGATCACCAAACTATCACTGTGATTTCTAGGAACATTTAAGTTTCGATATAGGAAATTAATTTATAAAGTTAAATATGAATTTTTGAAAAAAGATTTTATCTATGAGAGAGAGAGAGCGAGCGCGCGCATGCATGAGCAGGGGGAGGGACAGAGGGAGAAGCAGACTCTGCTGAGCAGGGAGCTGGACACTAGCCTGATCCCAGGACCCTGGGATCATGACTTGAGCTGAAGGCAGACGCTTACCCAACTGAGCCACCCAGACGCCCCTAAATATGAATTTTTATTTAAAAATGAAGGAGCAATACTTGGGAAAGGATAAAGACAGAATTATAGACACTTTATACTATGTGCTTGGCACTGAATGACTCAAGTCTTTGGATGGGTAGCTGAATGAATGAAAGAACTTGGGTGCTAGGTTGCACTGGTTGGTGAGCACAGTACCTTTGAAACATTGAGCTTATCCAGCCACTACAATACACACAAGCCTTACAGGATTTTATTTGGAGTGGGTGAGGATAGAAGAGAAGATTTAGATCAAAGAAGTCTGCCAAATCAGTTTTTCAGTTTTCACCAAGTAGCTTATTCTACAGGAGATAAAGAGACAATATTTAAATATTAACAGGCCCTTTCATCATGGATTAACTTAGATGTATAATTGTATTGTGGGGATTTATGAAAACTTTAATTTATAGGACCTTTTTTGTGTCTCTAAGATAATATTTGTTTGATATAGTAGTGGCATATTAGTATATCAATTCAAGAGAGAGAAATACTAATAAACAATATGGGCTCTCTTGCTAAATAATCCAACCTCCTAACTAGCTGTAAAATTTGGCTGTCGTATTTGGTTTTGAGAAGTCATGTTGTCAGTAATAATTTGGATTCTACTGATCAACATGGTATCTGCCTCTGTGACTAATTGTGTACATCGTGAGATGTTTGACTGGCCTAGGGCATGATTTTTAGACATGGAAGAGATTTGTTTTCTCTGTTTAAGTAACAATTGTTTGGTACACCCTCCTTGAGATCCAAGAGGAGTTACTAAAGAACAAAGCATAGTTCTATTTAAATTCAGTTGAACATCAGGGATAACCTTTGTTGAGAGACTTTTGAGACTTTAATATATATATTTGCCTCTTGTGAGTTTCTACAAAAATTAGAGAGTGACTGTGTACGTTCAAAGGATAGAAGGAATGTTCTAGTATTATATTTCTGCCATAGTGGAGGATGAATACCTGGTACAAAGTAAAGGGTATGTGTCATGATTTCTAAAATTGGAGCAGATGGACCAATTCCTGGGGTCCTTAGAAAAGGAAGATCCCAAGAACCAGAGGATTCTCTGACTCTACTGCCTTGCATATAGCATCAATGTAAATTGTACAGCATGTCAGCTACCAGCATTAATTTAGGTGTAAAATATTGTTTAAAAATGCAGTGTTCCAATTAAAAAAATCTTTTTATTTTTCACATATACCTGAGAAAGCCTGTGTACTTTCTAAAGTTTAGGGAAGAGATGAGCAGAGCTGCTGTGGACCATGAGAGTGAGGGTTGGGAACGAAGTTAATGAGAAAAATGTTTATGCTTATGATGGGTATTGAGTTTCTGTGGATGCTATATTGATGGTAGGCCAGCTCTTAGAATTAGAGTAATTCAGATTCAGTTACCCTTTGAGTATTTACTGTGTGCCAAGCACTATCCTTTCATTTAACTTTCATAATGCTTTGAGACAATATTATCTTCATTTAATGGATGAAGAAGTTAAGTTAAAAATATTTTAATTGATTTATTCAGGATCTTATAGGTAGTAGAGAACAGGTCCAGCATGTTGAACTCAGGACACCAGACTTCACATAAAAGAAAAAAAACTTTTGAGTACTTACTGTCATTGTACTGTACTAAGCAATTTATTTGTATCTCATTCAGTCTTTACCACAATGTGGTGTAAGGCAAATGTAGTTTATAAATGAGTAAACTTGAAGCTGAGAGGGCCCTACATAGCCAGCAAATTTTGTCACCATACTTTGAATTTGTTCTCTTAATTCCTGCACTGTGTGGCCTTTATAATTTGGAAAGAGAATAGGAAAATTGTATGAAATTGATTGAATTAAGTTTCTGTGGGTAAAGCTTAGGAACTTTCACTTTTTATAATGTTTCTTACCAAGAGGAACACAATTGTCAGTCATGTACAAGTAAAGTTAAAATACTGAATACTTTTTTGTTATAAAACTTTAAGAGCAAATACTTTGCTTTCAAAATTAATACAGGCTATCTGTAAAACAGTGGCTATAAGAAATGGGTAAGAAATATAGTTGAAATCCATACTGCAAAGTCAGTGTTGAGCCAGATCCCATTATCTTTGAGGAAATTGAGACTTATAGTGGTTAACTAACTTTCACCAAAGTTTTAGAACCAGCAGATGGCAGAGCCTGTATTCCAATTCAGGTAATTCTTATTCTTAACTGCTTTACTGGCCTGAGAGAATGTGAATGATTGTGCAGAAATGGAGCCTTCCTACCCCTGGTAACTTGAAGACACTAATCTTAAGCGCAGATAACGACTCAAGGCAAAGCGTTAGACTTCACCTGCTTCCATCCTTGCTATTTCCTGTGGTCATGTATCTCAGTATTTTTCTTGTTGCTTAATATTATTCTTGAACATAAAGATTCTCTTTATCAAGTTGGCACTTAATAAATGTTGAATATTGAAAAATAAATTTAAAACAGTCAATCTTAAGTATAAAGACCAATTTTAACATATCCATTGATAATCATGTTTTTCTTTTTAAGAATTTCTGTAGTTTTTGAGAGTAGTTAAATATTAATTTAAAAGGTTGATTTAAGATTCCCATGACTTGGAGAAAATTTTCTGTGCTTCTGAGCAACTTTTCTTAGTTGATGAGTGTTTTAAGTGTCAGATTATAATGAAACCCTGTAATGATACAAAATTCAGGTAAAGTATAATTGGCTCCCACCCTCTGCCTTGCCTTATTGCCTGCCAGTGAGGCCAGGTACACATTTTGTTTGTAATAATTGGCTTATTTCATACAATTCTGGTAAATGAAAACTGATATATGGATTTTTCCTTCCCTGTCACCTCTATTCTGTAACTGGAAGACTATTGGAAAAATACTGTTTTCTGTTAACTTTGCGATACTAAGTTCTGTTTTTCATCAGTTATATTTTTTGGACCACACTTATTAGAGGATATCTGGCTTTTAATATACAGTGTCTAATACATAGAGTATTTATATCTCCAGAAGGCACTTCTTTGCCAGCTCAACTGTACAGAAAGAAGGCAGAAACTACATAGTGGATAAAAATGAACACTAAAGAGCCAAAAGAGCTGTTGTAAAATCTGAAGCAAAGTGTTTTGTTTTGTTGTTTTTTTTCTTTGGCCTGTATGGAATTCCTCTGGTTAGTGTTTCCTACACTAGTTACTCTAATCGGTGTTATGCTATAATAAATATTCTGTGGCCAAAGAAGTTTAGAAAATGTAGCTTGTAGGATCCCTGTATTCCTTGGATCACACTTTGGAAGTCCTGCCTTTGGTATTTGGACCTTGCTTTTTATTTTAGAAGAGAAGGGATGGGAGCCAGCATTTAAAGAGCATTATTTCACAGGGCCTAGGTAATCTCTCCATTTTACAGACAAGGAACCCAAGGCACTTCTGGAGGGTAGAGGACACAAACTACTTACAGGGCAGAACTGGGAATGTCCACTGTTATGGTCCAATCCCTTATCTCTCTGATCCCTAAATCTTTGCTCTTTTGACCTTACTATGCTACTATGAGATTGTAATGAACTTCTGGGTTTTACTTAGGAACAGCAATTTAGCAGTAGTACTAGGAAAGGGTATAAATTGCTCTATTTAGGGAAAAGGAAAGGAGAATAAATTGACTAGTTGATGCATGTCCAGCATCCTTTGTTTTGCATAGATGAGCTCCATGTTTGGGAGGGGAAGGTTTTAGAGAAAACTCTGTAAATTAAAGCGCCATTTGAGTGAGATTTGATACTGTCTTTAGGTATCTCTATATTTGACATCATAAGGTCAGAGCCCTCTCTTTGATCACGTAGAGTGAGCTTAGACAAGTTATTAACTTCAGTTACCTTTCTGGGGGATTGTAAAGCTTAAAGGAGGTAATTACGCATGTAAGGTGCTTGGCACAGTGTCTGGTACCTAGTAATCTTGGCTGCTATTATTAATAGTAATAAAAATAATAAAGACTTAGATGTAGGTTGCTATCTCTCTGTATCTGTTGTCTGTTTATTTTTTTAAAACAGGCATGTGTTGGGTGGTCATAAGGAAAGCCTCCAAATTTTTTTTTTTTTTTTTAATTTGAGGAAAAATGGTCACCAGGTGCCTTTAAGGTAATGGAAATTTCATCTTGAATGTAGTTATAGGGCATTAAGAAAGTTACAGTTCCATTGGGGATCTGGCATTTTTTCAATGAATACTAGTTGTAATAAGTAGATGTTAGCCTAGTGCCCATAAAGTTTTTTTTTCTTTTTCTTTTTAATTTGAGATGTGTATTTTAAGTCGATCTGGTGTCTGTGTTGTCAGTCCTTTTAGACTGCATATTTTTCTTCTGAAAACTATTTTTGTCTACTCTGTATTTCAGTGGCAGTTTGGTTTGCATTGACCATTAGATCATTAAATGTTTAACTATGATGGGCACACCAGAATACTATGGAATGTGAAGATCTTTCTTCCCCCAAAATCAGGTGTCTGTAGTCTCCTTTGGTAGAATTAAATGGCCCAAGTGCTCCCTGAAAATTTGGGTAACTATTTAGAACCATTCAAAACCACTAAGGCTATTATTAACTGTGAATTGAGTCAAGCAGAAATACTGTGTTCTTTTCCTTTAGTTTTGATTCCTTCTCTATTTTGAGGAAGCTGGTAAAGAAACTCCACCCCACCCCCACCCCCCGAAAAGTTTCTTCTCCCTTCCTCACTTTTTATTTACTGCTTTGAAACAGCCAAGATCTCTGGGGGCTCTAAGAATATCAGACAGTTTTCACAGCTTGAGGCAGAGTGATTTTCATGGGAAACCTTTTCTTAAAAAGTAAAATACTCTTTGTCCTTGCCAGGCATTCTTAAAGGGGCAGCCGGCAGCACCTCACAGCTTTTTCACTAACTAGAATGAGGGAAGGAGAGAATGAGTTGCAGGTTCCTTCTTTCTCCTTATCCTTTTCTCTTTTCCCTTTCCACTTAGCTCTTTATGGGTGCTGAACCTGGCTTCTAGTAGAATGGGGGTAATTTTCATTAAATTTTTTATTTTTAGGGAACCTGGTGTTCCCAAACAGGTGTTGAATATTTTTTTCCATTTTGAGGTTTTTCTTCATAAATTACTCATGAATTAAGAAGCTTTGAATTATATAAAAATAGATAGCACTATGTAATGAACCACCATATATCCATTTCCAATTTCTGTATTATCTATATGTGGTCAGTCTTTTTTTTTTTTTTAAGATTTTATTTATTTGACAGAGAGAGAGACAGCAAGAGAGGAAACACAAGCAAGGGGAGTGTGAGAGGGGAAGCAGGCTTCCCGCTGAGCAGGGAGCCTGATGCGGGGCTCGATCCCAGAATCCTGGGATCATGACCTGAGCCCAGGACCCTGGGATCATGACCTGAGCTGAAGGCAGACGCTTAACAACTGAGCCACCTAGGCGCCCCTATATGTGATCAGTCTTAATTCATCCATACCCTCACCAACCCAACATATTTATAAGGCAAATTTCAAACATATAATTTTATTTTTTGGAAAAATCTCTCCAAGGATGCTTAAAATAAACATAACTACAGCACCATGATTCTACCTTTCAAATATCTAAAAAATTCCTTAGGATAATCAGATTTCTAGTCATTGTTCATATTTCCTGATTGTATCTTTTTTTCCCTTAAAATAAAATTTGTTTATTTGAATTAGGACCCAAAACAAGGTCCATATGTTGCATTTGGTTGCTCTTTTTAAATTTCTTTACAATTGATGTTAATTTTTTTTTCACTATTTTCCTTGCCATTTATTTATTGAAGAAATCAGATCATTTGTACTTTGGAATTTCCCACATTCTAGATTTTGCTGATTGTATCCCTGTGGTCATTTAATAGAGGGGATGTTCCTCTAATAATCCCTCCTGTATTTCCTGTAAACTGTTAGATTTTTAATCAGATTACCTTATTAGATGGTGCTAAGTATCTCTTATTACATAATATCAGATTCTGACTCTCTTTTTGTGATGTTACAGTTGATCGCAGCAGGGGTGTATTCTTGTCAGCCTGGTTTACCATCCACTGTAAGGTTCCCCGTCAGCCTTTCATCTAATGGTTTATCAGTCATTGATGATCATCGTATAGATCATGGATTGGCAAAGTATAGCCCACAGGCCAAATCCGATTTGTTCCTTATTTTGTAAATAAAAGTTTATTGTAATGTGACCATGATACTTCTGTTATGTACTGTTAGTAGCTGCTTTTATGCTACAGAGGCAAAATTGGTAGTTAATACAGATGCTGTATGGCTTGTAAAGATTAAAATATTTACTGTCTGGTCGTTGATAAAAGTTTGCTGACTGGGATCTAGATCATTATATCTAGTGGTGGTGATATTCTATCATTCCTTCTGTTTTATATGCTGGAGTTCTATAAAAAAGAACTTTTTAACCTCAATTATATGATTATTCTGAAGAACAGCAGAGTCTTTTCCTACTATTCAATAGAGGTGGCCAGTGAGATTGTTTAATTTTAATTTTTTGTATCTGTATGAACCCCTGGTTTTGAATATGTTTGATATTTTATTCCATTGTAGTATTCTTTTTAACTTTCAAGTTGTCCCATTTTAGCCAGTGAGAGCCCCTTCATGTTGGCTCCTGTATCCGTAGATATAACCTCAGTAATCTTGGTAATTCTGTTTTCTAGTATAACAGGATGTTTCAGGCTAGTCTCATGCATCACCTGCCTTAGATCCACAATCAGTTACTTCTCTAAGGGGTCTGATTCCTATTAGTGATAGTATTTAAAGACCAAGGTCTGGATCTTTGTTGCTATGGATTGGCAGTTGTTTCTAGGCCCTTTTAGTGGACAGAACTAGGGTCTGTATGCATATGTGTGTGTGTTGGATTTTTCTTATTGTGGTGAAATATACATAACATAAAAGTGACCATTTGAACCTTTCTGTCTGTCTGTCCCTTTTAGTGGACAGAACTAGGGTCTGTATGCATATGTGTGTGTGTTGGATTTTTCTTATTGTGGTGAAATATACATAACATAAAAGAGACCATTTGAACCTTTCTTTCTTTCTTTCTGTCTGTCTTTGTCTTTTCTTTTTGTCTTTCTTTCTGTCTTTCTTTCTTTCCTTCAAGTAGCCTCGACATGGAGCCCAACATGGGAAAGAGAGTCAGACGGTTAGCTGAATGAGCCACCCAGGCAATCACCACTCTCTTGTTTTGGACAGTTCATATAAATAGAGTCATACAATATGTGTCCTTTTGTGTCTGGCTTCTTTTTTTTTTTTTTTTTTTAAAGATTTTATTTATTTGAGAGAGAGAGAAGGAGAGATAGAGAGTACAAGCAGGGAGGAGAGGGAGAAGCGGGCTCCCTGCAGAGCAAGGAACCTGATGCAGGGCTCGATCCAGGACGCTGGGATCATGACCTGAGCTGAAGGCAGACGCTTAACCATCTGAGCCACCCAGGCGCCCCTTGTGTCTGGCTTCTTTCACTTAGCATAATGTTTTCAAGGTCATCCATGTTGCAGTATATATCAATACTCCATTCCTTTTATGGCTGAATAATATTCCATTGTATGGAAAACTACATTTTGTTTATTGGTTTAGTTGATATTTGAGTTTTGGCTACTGTGAATAGTGTGTGTAAGTTTTTGTTTGAATGCTTGTCAGTTTTTTGGAGGTATTTACCTAGGAGTGGAATTGCTGGGTCATATGGTAATTCTATGTTTAGGAACTGTCAATCAGTTTTCCACAGTGTTTGTACCATTTTACATTCCCACCAGCAGTGTATGAGGGAACTGGTTTTTCCCACAACCTCTCCAACTCTCATTGTTTTTCCATTTTTTGATAATGGCCATTCTGGTCGGTGTGAAATGGTGATTTTGATTTGCATTCTCTTAGTGATTTTGATTTGCATTCTCTTAGTGACTAATGACATTAAGCATCTTTTCATGGGCTTGTTGGCCTTTCTGTATCTTCTTTGGAGGAATATCCATTCAAGTTCTTTGGACATTTTAAAATGGATTGTCTTTTTGTTGGTGAATTGTAAGGATTCTAAATACTCAGTATACTAGGCCTTATCAGGTATATGACTTGAATATATACTCCCATTTTGTGAGTTCTTTTTTTTTTTTACTCTCTTGGTGTAGTGTGCTTTGATGTACAAAAGTTTTAAATTTTGAACTCAAATGTATCCATGTCCTTTTTGTGCTTTTCATGTCATATCTGAGAAAGCACTCCAGGGGCACCTGGGTGGCTCAGTTGGTTAAGCAAGTGCCTTCGGCTCAGGTCATGATCCTAGAGTTCCAGGATCGAGTTCCGCATCAGTCTCCCTGCTCAGCGGAGAGTCTGCTTCTCCCTCTGACCCTACCCCCTCTCATGCTCTCTCTCTCAAATAAATAAATAAAATCTTTAAAAAAAAAGCACTCCAGATTTACCCATGTTTTCTTCTAAGTATTTTATAGTCTTATTACTTATACTTAGGTCCCTGATCCATTTTGAGTTAATTTTTGTATGTGGTGTGAGGTAAGGGTCCAGTTTTCCAAGTTCCATTTGTTGAAGAAGCTGTTCTTTTCCCATTGAATGGTCATGGCACCCTTGTTGATAATCAGTTGCCTCTAGATGCCTGGCTTTATTCATGGACTCTCAATTCTCTTCTGTTGACCTGTACATATACTTTTTTATGCCAGTACTACACTGTCTTGATTACTGTAGCTTTGTAATAAGTTTTGAAATGGGAAAGTTTAAGTAGTCCAGTGTAGTTCTTTTTAAGGATTATTTTGGCCATTCAAAATTCTTTGTGATTCCATATGAATTTTAGGATCATCTTTTCCATTTCTGCAAGAAAGCCTTTTGGAGTTTGGATAAGGGTTGTGTTGAATCTGTATATTGTTTTGTGTAGTATTGACATATTAATAATATTAAGTCTTCTGATCCATGAACATGGAATGTCTTTCCATTTATTTAATTCTTTAATATCTTTCAGTAATGTTTTGTAGTTTTCAAGTCTTGTACCTCCCTGGTTAAATTTATTCCTGTTGTAAACTGAATTATTTTTAAATATCCTTTGCAAATGGTTTGTGATAGTGTATAAAAATACAACTGATTTTGTGTTGATCTTATATGTTGTATGATGAAGTGAGAAAAGACACCATGAGTACATACCAATATTTCCAAATCGGATACCATTTCAAGAGTAAGAGTTTAGTATTATAAGATTTTGCCTTTGACTTTTTTAAGCTTTATATCTATAGCTCTTTTCTTTTATGCTAAAAATCTTGAGAGTAGTGCATTACTTGCTTGACTTAATATTTATATATACATATTAGTGTTGTTATTTTGAGATTATTATAGAAAATGGTTGCTGTGAACAGTTTAAGAATTCTTGCATTTAAGGGCACCTGGGTGGCTCAGTCGGTTAAGCGACTGCCTTTGGCTCAGGTCATGATCTCGGGGTCCTGGGATCGAGCCCCGCATTGGGCTCCCTGCTTGGTGGGAAGTCTGCTTCTCCCTCTCCCACTCCCCCAGCTTGTGTTCCCTGTCTCGCTTTCTCTCTCTCTGTCAAATAAATAAATAAAATCTTTAAAAAAAAAATAAAAAAGAATTCTTGCATTTAATATAAATTCTGTCAGGGATTTACAGTCAAATTACCATTCTTAAATCATTGGAAGGGCGCCTGGGTGGCTCCATCGGTTGGGCGTCCAACTCTTGGTTTTGACTCAAATCATGACCTAGGTGGGGAGATCAAGCCCTGCATCAGGGCTCCCTGCTCAGTGGGGAGTCTGCTTCCCCTATCCCTCTACCCCTCCCCATACACACACACTCTCTCTCTCAAATAAATCTTTAAAGAAGATAAAGTCATTTGAAATGGTTTCTTTTGAGGTTAGACCACCCATTTGATATATAGTTTCTTTTGTTCATTTTGCTGTCAGTTTTTGGGAGTAACTTATTTTCATTTTGATTTAATTTTGTTTGTAAGTATGTAAAATATTTACATTGTTCTAGGAGCGCCTGGGTGGCTCAGTCAGTTAAGCGGGTCATGATCTCGGGGTCCTCAGCTTGAGCTCCGCATCAGGCTCTCTGCTTAGCAGGGGGTCTTCTTGAGATTCTCTCTCTCCCTCTGCCCCTTCCCCTGCTCACTGCATTCTCTCTCTCTCTCAAATAAATAAATAAATCTTAAAAAAAATTTTTTTACATTGTTCCAAAACTAAAACTACAATATGAAGTATAATCAGAACAGTCAGCTTTTATCCTCTCCCTCCCCTATAGGTAACCTTTTTTTGCCCCAAAGTTAACCACTTTTATTTGGTTTTGGTTATTTTTTAAAATTAATTATTTATTTATTAAGATTTTATTTATTTGACAGAGAGAGAAATAGCGAAAGCAGAAGCGTAGAGCGGGAGAAGCAGGCTTCCTGTGGAGTAGGGAGCCCGATGTGGGGCTTGATCCCAGGACCCTGGGATCATGACCTGAGCCAAAGGCAGATGCTTAATGACTGAGCCACCCAGGTGCCCCGGTTATTTTTTTTTAAGATTTTATTTATTTATTTGAGAGAGACAGAGCCAGAGAGAGAGAGAAAGAGCACAAGCTGGGGATCAGCAGAGGGAGAGGGAGAAGCAGGCTCCCTGAGCAAGGAGCCTGACATGGGGCTCAGTCCCAGGACCCTGGGACCATGACCTGAGCCGAAGGCAGATGCTTAACCGACTGAGCCACCCAGGTGCCCCTTGTTTTTGATTATTAAACAAATGTATATACATTCGTATTTCTCTCTTCTTAGATAAAACTTATAATGTGTTTAGCATTTTGTATTTTTTAACTTAAAAAAAAAATCCCAGAAATTGCTCATAGTATATGAAGCTCTTCCTTATTGCTTTGTATACCTGCATAGCACTCAGATATTTTATTCAAGGGGTTCCATATAGATGGAGATTAAGGTGTTACATAGGGAAATTTCAATGGGACCAATTGCCTGGTTCTCTGGCACTGAAACTTTAAAAAGTATTTTATTTTTCATATTTATCATAAAGATACTATTTTACCACAAATACTCCCAACAGCATAGAAACTATACACAATAAAAAGTGTAAAGTTTTCTGATTCCCATCTGCCCACTTGTTCTAGGGGCGCCCTCTACTCTTATCTCCAGAAATTACTACTAAGTTAGTTCAAGACATTTGTCTAGTAGGAGTGTACATTTGTATATGCCATAAATGGGTTTTAAACAAAATTGGGATCATATCATGAATATTCTGCAACTTCGTTTTTTAGTGTAATATTACCAGTTGAGCTTTAAATTTGGATAATGAAGAGAGATTCCTGGGCATAAATAAGACTTAAAAAATAGTTTTAAAACATTTTTTCTTCTATTTCATTAATGCTAGGTAGTATATTTTGTCTGTGTGTAACTTCCTAATTTTCTGTATTGTAATTACTGCTCTAAAATCCAGAAAGTAGTTTAAAAAAAAATTCAGAAAGTAGTGTGTGTAGTCAGATTTTATTGTTGTAATCTGTTGTGGCTTAATACTGAAAGTGAATCTAGGGGCGCCTGGGTGGCCCAGTCTGTTGTCTGCCTCTTGATTTTGGCTCAGGTCATGATCTCCCCCTGCTTGCACTCATGCACATGTGCGCTCTCTCTCAAATAAATAAATAAATAAATAAATAAATAAATAAAATCTTTAAAAAAAAATACTAAAAGTGAATCTAAATAAAGTCGGGATACTTATTAGCCAGGTTGAATTTCAAAAACTTTGTAAAACTTTGTAAAACTTTGCTTTGTTAAAACAGGAAAAAATTTGCCTATCTTGTTCATTACTGGGTCCCTAGCACCTAGGACAGCAACTGGTTCCTTGTTCTTCCCACTCTGTACTTGTTTTATTTTCACCATATAAATTATAAATGGATGGTCCTATACAAACTATTCTGTGTTCTTTTTTCACTTGTTAATGTATCATGGACATTTTCCATGTCACTTCTTAAGTCTTAAGTGTCTGTTCTTTTAAATTAATGTGTTAATGGAGATACCATATATTACATATTTAGGTAGTTTAAAGACTTTAATTTGAACCATTTTTCCCTCTTAGACTTGGGCACTAGTGTTATGTTTTTAAAATATTAGTGGAAGATCCTAAGTTGAGGGTTATTATGGAGTGAAAGTATATAACTCCCTTTTTTCAAGTGTGTAACATAAACATGTTTATGTAGAATGGCAGTATATGTAACATACCTTAAACAAATCTAATGTGACTATTCCGACCACGAATGTTGGAGTAATTCACTTTAGAATATTTTCACAAGCAATTCACATAAGGAGAGATAATAGTTAGCAAGGTAAAGTGTTCGTTTTAATGTAATTGACAAAACACAAAAACAAAATGGGAAAAAATTGTACCCCTTACTCCCCAATCAAATCGGCAAAGCTTAGATATATAATAGTTGGTGACAAGGGTTTTGAGAGATGTGTTGCTGAAGAAAAATGTTTTATGTTCTTTTTGGAGGGCAGTTTGGCAGAATTTCAGAAGTTCTACTTCTAGGACTTTATTTTAAGGGAAAAAATTAAAGACAGGCTCACAAATTTAGATATATATGAATATTATGAAAATTTTAATCCTGGGACTAATAATAATACTATTTAAATAGTGCTTCCCCATACCTTACTTTACATTTATTTAATTCTCTCAATAATCTTATGATATTCATGCAATAGGATTAAAAATGATATAAAAAATATTTAACATTGATATAAATTCATAATAAGAATGCGTGAAAATAGTACATTACAAAGGAGTCTGTGCAGTGTGATTGCGTTGGCTGCAGCAAAACTGAGAATATTCTCCAAAATATTTATACTTGTACTTCTGTATTATACTTCTTTTTTTTTTTTTTAAAGATTTTATTTATTTATTTGAGACAGAAAGAATGAGAGAGAGAGAGCACATGAGAGGGGGGAGGGTCAGAGGGAGAAGCAGGCTCCCTGCCAAGCAGGGAGCCTGATGCAGGACTCGATCCAGGGACTCCAGGATCATGACCTGAGCCGAAAGCAGTCGCTTAACCAACTGAGCCACCCAGGCGCCCTGTATTATACTTCTAATCTGTTACTCAAATATGTTAACTTTATTCTTTTTTGCTATGTTTATCTTATAGTTTTTCTTCAGTGAACATATTATCTAATAAGAAGCCTGAGTTTTTTTATAGAAGTCCTTTGATTTTATAGGATTTACTTCAGAATTCCTGAACAGAGCATTCCCTAAGCACCTTTAAAAAAGAATTCCATTGGTAGTAATTTAAATCTGTAAGTAACTTTAATCCTAGTGAGGGAGCTAGAAGGGGGTTTAAGAGCTCTGTTGTTCTCTGTGACTTTATGATTCATCCCAGGGATTTTGTGTTATTAGGTATATTTCTTTGGAAATAAGAAGAAGGAAGTGAGTGGATGAAACTTGCCGCATGATTGCTCATTTGAAATCAAAACTGTTGTTGAATGTTAATTAGCACCACAGTTTTGTGTGAAGGCTTTTAGACTGAGTGATAATGACACTCATTATTAGAGAGACAGAGTGTTAGGTGTTCCAAGGTCTCCACATTTATTCATTCAGTGCTTAAGACCAACTATATGCTAGGCACTCTGCTAGACTCCTGAGGATACAAAAGTCAAGTAGGACAGATTTAGTAATGAAAGAGATGGTAAAAATGTTTGTTTCATACTGGTTTTCCTAAGTGTGGGGTTTCCCAAAAGGCAGAAGAATTTCTTTTCTTGGGTATTTTTGGGTTTGATTTAATTTAAATTGAAAGTGAGAAGGAGCCATTAACTATGGAGAAGATACGTAATTACAGTGTAATTTCTTTTACAGTGTAATTTTCATATAACTTGCTATTTAGTTAGAGTTTATATGTCTATGTCTTTTTGAAGGAATTAGCATTTATTGAGTATTTATGTATCTTTTACTTTTAACATGATCCTTATGGCAGTCCCACGAGAGAGGAATTATTGTCAGTATTCAGTGAATAAGAAAACAGAGTTTTGGAAAGGTTAAGTGATTTGTTTAGGGTTCATAGTTTAAAAGTTGTGAATTTTAAACCAGGTCTATTGATGCTAAAGTCCATAAACTTTTTGTGATACTTGTACCAGGGGGAGAGAGAAAGCACAGGAATGGGGGAGAGGGGCAGAGGGAGATGGAGAGAATTGGACTGCCTGTTGAGTGCAGAGTCCGACTTAGCTCCATCTCAGGATCCTGAGATCATGACCTGAGCTGAAATCAAGAGTCAGACACTTAACTGACTAAGCCACCCAGGCCCCCCGTGACTGCCTTTTTAAAAACCTATATATCAAAGATATCTTTCCACATAAATCACAACGTTTTAAATCTTCAGATAATAACTTATCTATACAATGGGATGCTGTAATATATTCAGTTATCCTCTTCTTGGTAGACATTTAATTGTTTCTAGTTTTCTCTTTTGCAGTTATAAATAATGTTTCAATGAATACTCTTGTAGTTGAGCTTTGCACATGTTTTTATGGAGGTCAAGGAGTACATACACTTAAGATTTCTGATCCATGTTGCTGGATTGCCTTCTGAAGAAATTGTAACTATGTTCCTAACAGTAATTATATGGTCACCTATTCGAATAGCCTGTATTTTTACTGAAACTACATGTTGTAATTTTAAAACATCATAGTTGATTTGATTAGTTTTAATTTATGTTGCTTTGATTACTAAGTTTGAGGGTTATTTTTCTACATGCATATTGGCCCCTTGTGTATTATCCTGTTTTCCCATTAGTTTTCAAGTCCTCATTTCCATTTTGGAGGGTGTTTATCTTTTCCTTAGTGATGGAAAGAGCTCTTCATATATGAGTACTTGAACTCGTTGTATGTTGGAAGTACTTTCCCCCACATTATCAGTTTTTCTTGTAACTTCGCTTGTTTATTTTTGGATGTGTAGAAGTTTGAAAAATTTATGTGAACATATGTGTTGATATTCTAGCTTTGGGATCATGCTCCCGAAACTATATAAGTTGGCAGTTCTCAAATTTTTTGGTCTTAGGACCTCTTTATACTCTTTTTTTTTTTTAAGGATTTATTTATTTGAGAGAGCGAGAATGAGAGAGAGTACATGAGAGGGGGGAGGGTCAGAGGGCGAAGCAGGCTCCTCGCTGAGCAGGGAGCCCGATGCGGGACTCGATCCCAGGACTCCAGGATCATGACCTGAGCCGAAGGCAGTTGCTCAAGCAACTGAGCCACCCAGGCGCCCCCGGACCTCTTTATACTCTTAAAAACTATTGAGGACCCCAAAGAGCTCTTGTTCATGTGGGTTACACTTGTAGATATTTGCCACATTAGAATTTAAAACTGAAAAATCTATAAAATATTAATTTATTAGAAATAATGTTTATACATGTTAACATAAACACCATTTTTAATGAAAAATAATTATATTTTTCCAAATAAAAAAACTGAGAAATTTTATATTTGTGCACATCTACTTTCCTACCTCCCAATTTATTAGTTTGGTTGGTCCTAGCAGTCATACCGCTTGCTCCTTATTCTCTGTTTTGGTATATTTATATTTTCTTAGAATCCTGATGCATCCCCCAAGCCCTGACTTCAGTTTTACAACCTATTGACCTAAAAACTTAAAGATGTTTCATTCATGTCATTTTACTCTAACAAATACTGTTTCCTCACCAATTAATGAAAGGGGTGCATGATCATTTTGGGAAATTTAAAATGTATATAAAAGCATAAACAAGAAAAGAGTATTTTGTCACATTGAGTATGCAGCGTGCTGTTCATATGCGGTTATTACTGTACTTTGATGGAAGTTATTTCAATATTGAAAAATACTAGCAAGTTGAACTATACATAAATTCCTACTCCATAGTTAATAAATTGTATAACTTTTGATGTGTTGTTTAGCTTCGTAGGATTCCGCAGCAGACTTACGTTTACTACTCTTTGTGTGTTCCTAGGTGCTTTGGATAAAAAGAATGAGACATGGTTTCCCCTGTCAATAAGTTTGCAGGTTAATGAAGGAATATACCTGTTCTGTGATAAGTATTACTGTAGCTACAAGCAATTACTAATATTATGGGAGAGCCTAAGCAAGCTATTCTTGAGAAATGATGGGGGAGCAAAGAGAAGGGAGTGGATTTGCCAAGATTAAGGTTGTACAGTCTTCCTTTAGTATTTGATGATCTATTGGCTATCTGGTAAGAAAAGGAAGGAGTCAAAAATGACTCCCAGCTCGACGACTCGGTGGATAAATGTTTACTAAAATAGGGAGTATGCCCCACTCCCAACAAAGTAAAACTCCCTATACATCTACATTTTCCAAGGCTCTATTCTTTTGCTTTCCAAGATGAGTTCGGTTGTGGCCATGTTGGGTTTGAGGGGCCTGGAAATATTCAGGTGGAGATGTATGGGAGGCATAAAGCTGCCAGGAAAGTGGTATGGGCTAGAGTTAGAGTTAGGGGTATGTAGCATACGCAGTTGAATGGGGATTAAGATACTCTTTTGAGAATTCTTAACAGTTAAGAAGGCTTCGAGGGACCCTCTTGCATTTGAGGGATAGGCAGAGGAAAGTGAATCCAGCAAAAAATTGTCAGAAGAGGGAAAACAGAAGAGTGGTGGTGTAAAAGGCAACTGACCAGAATTTAAAGAAGGGAGGGAGAAAGGGATCTGAAATGTTAAATCCTGCTTAAAAGGGCAAATAAGACCTGAAAATTGTTCATTAGATTTAGGAATAAGGAAACATTAATGACTTAAACAAAAATAGCTTAACTGGGAAGCTGGGTGCAGAAGCTGTTAGCAAAGAGAGTATAGGTGAGGGGCGCCTGGGTGGCTCAGTCATTAAGCGTTTGCTTTCTGCTCAGGTCATGATCCCAGGGTCCTGGGATTGAACCCCGTATCGGGCTCCCTGCTCAGCGGGACACCTGCTTCTCCCTCTCCCACTGCCCCTGCTTGTGTTCCCTCTCTCGCTGTGTCTCTGTCAAATAAATAAATAAAATTAAAAAAAAAAAAAAGAGTATAGGTGAGGAAATGGAATATAGTGAGTTTTGGCTACTTTTTGAGAATCTTACTTATGAAGCTGGCAGAGTAGACAAAAACACAGGGATTTGAGAATGTTTATGTTCTAAGGAAGAAGAGGAGAGGGAGACTAAGAGATTGAATGGAGAGATGAGGAAATAACGTCATTTTAAACTTTCTAGAGAAATGATTTCAAACTTGTTTGCCTTTTTGTAAAACTTGTTTTAAAAGAAGCAATTTAGATAATACTGAATATGATTTTTGATACCTTCATATGATACTTCAGTTGTCATGAATATCAGTTACTTTACTGTTCTACTGCAGTATTTAGAATAGCCTCATTCTAAAATATAACAGCTTAGGGCTATTTAATTATGTTATAGCTTCTTAATAGTCAATTTCATCTTTTACTTGTGCACATCTACTCCCCTACCACCCAACTCATTCATGTGGTTGGTCCTAGGAGTCATAGCACTTGTTCCTTCAAGTGTGTGCTGTACCTAAGTAACTGTGAACTGGGAAATCCATATTACCAATTGTTAGGATTGTGCTCTGAGTGAAATTACTAATTTTAATCCATAGATTATGAGGAAGATCTGGGGGGTTGCTTCCATAAAGTTTAGTTTGTTATATATATGGTTTTCTACTGCTATGTTTCACTTAAAAAACGTAGAGTTTTGTAGTTAGGTTGCTTCAGAATCCTAACTCCCAACATTTACTAACTCTGAACTTGAATAAATGACTTACTTTCAAAACTTGAGTTTCTTTATCTTTAAAATGATGATAATAGCATTTACCTCACAGAGCTATTGTGGAGGTTAAATGGTGTAATCCCTGAAAAACATAGCTTGGCACAGAGTGGGTAGATTCAATAAATGTTAGCTGTTAATTATTTTCTGTCTTCAGGGTTTTGATTTTATAGCTTCATGTTCCTGGTAGTCTTTGTGATTAGAGGGGTGTTACTGTTTTTGAAAAAAGGAATAGATTCAAATAGAGTCATACCATAGATTTTGTATATCTAGGAGGGCAGTGAGAATTTATAGCATATAACAAGGAGATTTACTTCCCTGGTGTAGGTTGGTTGGTTGGTATAGCTGCTTGGGGAAGATTTTTCTTAGAGGTATTTGGAAACACTGTATTTCTTGAGGTGGTTCTGTAAGCACTTAATTTTTGGATTGAATACTAAAAATTATTTTAAAAAGAGGGGGGTAAAAGATGACCTAGAATTATGCTATCGGATATTTTACTTGTGTGTGTATGTGTGTGTAGGAGGGTAGGGGTTGTCGTAGACTAGCTATTTTAGGACAGGAAGTTAATGTAACCTGGTGAGGCTCTTGAATATTGCAGACTTAGTATCAAAACTACTCTGTAACCTATAATTTAAAGCAGGGCAATACTTGGAGGGCAGGAAGTTAGGTTTGTGCCATGGTCTGAGAAAGCCCTAATTCACTTTTTTTTTTTAAGATTTACGTATTATTTGAGAGAGAGAGAGAGTGTGCATGGTAGGGAGGGGCAGAGGGAGAGGGAGAGGGACTCTTAAGCAGATTCTTCGCTGAGTGCAGAGCATGACCTGGGGCTTGATCCCATGGCCTGGAGATCACAACGGGAGCTGACTGAAACCAAGAGTCAAACGTCCAGCTGACAGTTCCACCCTGGAACCCCCCTTATTCACCTTTTTATTTGAGACTTATACTCTTAAAATAGAGAGTGAAATTATTTAGGATATTTGATAACCATCAATTTAGTCATTCTTTTCTTCTTTCTATCAAATAAATGATATTCTTTTAAACATTTAGAGTCCTGTTGAATCGTACCGTTTTGGTATAACAAAGCATTAATGAATGGAAAATCCTGTTTTCTAGCTTTTGTGAATGTAGGAGTACGCTTGTAAGGTAGCGCTTGCCATTAAACTTCTCTAACACCCACAGACCCCCTTAATAAAGGAGAGAAGCAGTTAGTATGTTTAAGAATAGTAAACTAAATTGTTTTCTTTTGAAAATTTCCCTGGGTGTGTTAATGGTGTTTAAAGTCCATTGCTGCTAAACTCACACAGGAATTTTGACTTGTTTTAAATGCCATAAAAACAGATTTTATTTTTATTGATCACTAGCTTTTAAAAAGACCCTGTTAAATTCAGGAATGATTTTAAAAACTATTTAAAGTTTTCGTTGTCTTTTAAAAAAAAGTACTTCCTATATGTGAGTCTCTCCATGTCTGTAATCATACCAAATGCAAATGATTCATGAGTGCTTTATTTCTTGCTTTGCATACAGAATTATCCTCTTAGCAACAGGTAGAGCTGGCATTGGCAGTGATAGGTCAGTGATTTGACAATTAAAGCACTGCTAGTGTTTTGTTAAAGGGAAAAGAGATGAAGTCTGTCATTTGTTGAAATATGTTAGATGCCTGCCAGTTGAGAAAATGATTGATTGTAGTATTTGTGGGAGGTGTTGAATTAATGTGGCTTAGTATTTTTTATTTTTGACTTGTAAATAAGGTTTGATTGTCTTGTATTTAAAAGTTGCTCTTATGGTATCATCCTTCTGAAAATTGAAAGTCACAATAGTAGCACTTGGAAAATTTAGAAACTCTTGGAGAATTTCCTTACTTAAACAACAGCAACAACAAAAAACCCTAAAAACTCCAATTTTAGTTAATTATAAAAATACGTCTCCTCTAAGTACAGTCAGTTGCTATCATGTGATAGTTTTCCAAAGACGCATCATGTTATCAAAAGTTATGTTTATGTTTTTAATGGTTTTAAGTTGCTGTAATTTTAGGGGAAAGGGTAGTGGTGGTTTAGATCAGTTTTCAGATTCCCAATTACAGAGTAATCATAGGAATTTAATAATTAGGTTTTCCTTTTCTCTTTAAGTTACATGTGTGTATCTATAAAACCCAAACCACAGTGAACAAATTAGTATTTGATGACATAAATCTAGCTTTTATGCCAAATTAATGGTCTTTTCCTGTCATCACTATTATTATTAGTGTATGTTAGCTATTGATAAGTAACAAACCATTCCAAAACTTAGCTTAAAACAACCACTGTTTTTTATTGCTCATGAGTCTGGGTCAACTGGGTAGTTCTGCTGATCTGGGCCAGGCTTAAGTGATCTTATATGGGTTTGCTCATATTTCTTGTGGCTTAGCTGGCAGATTGGCCAAAGCTAGCTTGGCCAGGGTAGTCTCACTCTCATGTCTGGTGGTTGGCTGGGTGTCAGCTGGGCTAACGGGAACTGGGCAGTGTGTCTTTAGGTATCCAGCATACTGGCTTGGACTTGTTTCATGGTGGCAGAACATATTTCTATGAGAGGGGTTATGGAAGCATACAGGAGTTCTTGAGGCCCATACTCAAAACTGGCAAACTGTCATTTTCATGGCTTTCCATCAGCCAAAGCAAGTCATCGGTCCAGTTCAGATTCAAGAGGTGGAGAAAGACTACAAAGTCACTTTGCAAAGGGTGTAAATAGGGAGACCTGAAAAATTGGCGGAACTTTTGCATTCAATCTCCCACATTTAGTATAGTGCTTTTTTCAATTACCCAATCATATACTTTTTAAAAACCCTTACTAATGATAAAGCATATATCCATTCCACTGGGTAGCTGTGCTATACCTACAGCAGCATTTATCTTCTTTCTTTTATGGTTACAGCTTCCCCATGTAGTGCAGATTGGGTTCCCTAAATAAACAGTTGAGCTATGTCCCATTCTAGTTAAGAAAACTGGAAGAGATGCTTAAAATTGTCTTCTGCTGGCTATTTTAATCTGATTAAGTTTTCTGCCTTTCTTGAAGCCTTTTAATAATCTCATTTCTCACAGTCTATTCAGTTTTATTTCCCAGTGTTCTGTTCTCTGCTTGCTCACTGATTATTCTCCCTGTTATTTTTTTTTTTCCAATTGAGATGAACAACAACAACAAAAGAACGACTTTAAAGTATACAATTTAATGGCATTTACATTCACAATGAGCAACCAACACCCTTATCAAGTTCCGGAACGTTTTCATCACCCCAAAGAAAAATCTGTATGCATTAGCAGCCACTCTCCATTCCCTCCTCCCACAAGCCCCTGGCAAACACCAATCTGCTTTCTGTCCCTATGGATTTACCTACTCTGGGCTGTCACTTGTTTTTAACCATTGTGCATCTGTTTCTGTTCTTTCTGCCTAGAGTACCCTAAATCCTATTGGACTTCTTCAGTGTTTGACCCACTAATTTCTTCCTCCTCACAGATATTGTATCCTGTAGTTAAATTTGGCCGCAGTGACCCTTAGTACTCCACTCCACTGAAACTGCTCTTCTGTCTCTCAGATCGTTTCTTCTTAATCTTTCCTGTAGGCGGGGGGAGGGCCCTCCCCCAGGGTTAGTATTTGGACCTCATCCCTTTGTTCTTAGTCTTCCCTCTGTCTTTCTCCCTCAGTGATCTTAACTACTACTGTAATGAACCTAGATCTTTATTAGCCCAGTTCTCTTCAGAATTCCAGACCTGCTGGAATTTCTACCTAGATGCTTCCAATCTACTTTAAACTGAACGTTAAAATTGAAATAATTTTCTGTCCTCACCCTCTCTCCTTCTTTAAACAAAATGAAACTTCAATTATTGCTCTTCTTCCCATTCTCTGTCTTGGTAAATGGGACCATCATCCATAGAGATCCTTGGGTTTGTTCCTAGGAATCAGAGTTTTTTCTTCCTTATACCTAATTCTCTACCTGTAGTCATTCTTCAAGTCTACCCCATCCCTAAATATCTCTGGAATGTCTATTCCTTTCCATTTCTATAGCCCTCACTTTAGTTAGGACCTTATCGCTCTGCTTAGACAGGGGTTCACAAACTATAGCCCACAGGCCAGCTGCCAGTTTTTGTAGATCAAGTTTTATGGGAATACAGCCTTGCTCATTAGTTTACGTATTTGTTTTCTGTGTCTGCTTTTATGCTACAAAGACAGAGTTGCATATTTGCAACAGAGCCCACATGGCCTGCAAAGCCTAAAATATTTACTGTCTGGCCCTTTACAGAAAAGCTTTGCCAACCCTTGAACCAAAACTGATCTAGTATTTTCTACCCTTCTCTCCCACCCCAGGTAAATATTCAGAAGTCTGACCATATATCCTTTTGCATGAATCTTTTATTTACTGTTCATTCCTTACAAAATAAAGTTTAAGACCCTTTCTTATCATAGCGTAAAGTACCTGCCTACTTGAAGTTTTTGACATTTCAGATTCTCTTCTTTGCTTTCTTCGTACCTTCTACAACTTTTGCTGTACTTAACATACCTGTTGTTCAGTTTTATCCATTTAACAATATTCCCCTAGTAGACTTGAAAAACCAACCTTTTGCCAGGCCCGGAACCAGGCACTGAATCACTCCTTCAAGAAGTGTTTGTTGACTGAATGGATTAATTGCTTTTGTGTTAGATTCTTCCTAACTAGTCTGCCAAGGCAGGAATTAAGTCTCAAACTACTTTTACATCCTCTGATTATATCTAAGGAAATATTAGGTCCGTAGTAGGTACATGTAGTGGTTAAAATATTGATTTGAATTATCACCTAGATAAAGTGAAGAGGCACAAAGATTCCTTTTGGGGACAGTTGGGCATTCATCAAAGTGAAACTGGCTAAGCCCATTGAAAAGAACTTGATTTGCCTTAATTACCAACTTTCCCCCCTTGTCATATATAGGCATTTTTCCCCCTCTGTACTTGAGAATTTGATTTTAATTGAATACTTTCTGCCATCCATTAAGTATCATATAATCTGTTCTAACTGTACATTTATAAGGAAGGATTTTTAGATGGAATATGTTAAATACTGAGTTAGTCTGGGTGTAAATGGGAACAGAAATAGATTGTTACTCTTGCCATTAGCTGTTAGCTATCTGTATTTTTTCTTTACTGGATTAGTTTGCCTATTTGTGTGTACCTAGGTGCCAGCCCTTGGTAGGATTCCTAGCAGCGGCAGTAGAAGAGGTAACAGTAGTAGTAGTCACTTGTCTAGTGCTTTTTATGTGCCAGCTGCTGTTTAAAGCACAATATATAGGTTAATTCATTTATAACCTATGAGATAGCTCTTGTATCACTATTTTATAGATGAGCAGCCGGAGGCATTGGGAAGTGAAATAAACTTGGAAGTGAAATAAACTCCCTTGACCTTTAATTATATTGTGGTAATCAAGAGGAAATCATCATTGGAGCTGGGTGGGTTTGGTCTTGTAGATGTTGCTTTTAGCAAACTTAAAAAAACGCTTGGAGTTTTAACTTGCATACAGCAGATTGCATAAAGGCTAAGTGTACAACTCAGATCAAGCAAAGTACAAAACATTTTCATCATTGTTTGAGAAGGCTCTCTTAGGTCCCTCTCAGTCAATAAATACCTCACGCCTTACCTTGCATTATTTCTTAAAATTGCATTTATTGCCACTTGGTATGTCTTAGTTTGCCTTTCCTGCTAGAGTATAAAGTTCATGAGGACAGGGACTTGATTTCGTTCACTGTTCTATTCCATTGCTCAGCTAGTGCCTGACATACAGTAAATGTTGAACAACTATTAGATTGCTATAAATTAATTGAAAAATACTTGCTTGTCCACTACATACATGTTTTGTGGTATACAGGTGCTGTTTTATGTACTAGGTATTGAAGGTAAATGATTAAATTTTAGTTTTCTAGGAAGAGATTTTTGACATTCAGCATGATAGTAAGGCGATTTTAAGACAAGGAAATTGAACCGTGCTGGCATTGGGTTTAGTGTGTGCTGGTCTTTGCTCACGTGAATGTTAGGAAATAATGGCAGCCTATCTATTGGATTGCCTTCTTGAGAGTATCTGATTTCTTATGGTTATCTCAGATTCTTAACTTACACTCTTGGTGTTCGTTTCGAATACCTCAAAGAGTTGCAAAAGACTAAATGCTCCTGTTTTTGTGAAGAGGGAATTGTGATAGAAAAAGCATTGCTTTATTTAATCAGGTAAGGCAGTTTAGTTGTAGTTTAAAGGTCTTTTGTAAGTAAAGGAGTTATGTGGTTTAGAAATCATTTTAAGTTCAAACTTACATTCATGTAGAGCAGAAAGAAATTTTGAACTGAAAGTGACCCTAATATTCTGGTTCATGCTCTTGTCTGTCAGGTTTAACCCTCTTGTTTTACATTTGAGGAAAACTGGGGTGCAAAGAAGATGTGTCATGTACTAGCTTAGTATAAAGCAGCAACCAAACCAGTCTGTTTACCTCAAAAGTTAAAAGGCTCTTTTGCATCACATTGACAGTAGAATCATTTGGGAGTTTTTGTAAACATACATGACTTAGGGTCCTACTCCCAAAGGTTTTTATTTTTATTAGATTTGGCATGGGGGCTAGGCATGTGTAATGAGATAAGAAAAACAAAGCAAAATAAAACTCAAACCATGCTATCCCCTCAAATTTTTAATAACGAATTAATTTTCCAAGTGATACACGCTCTAGTGGCTTAGGGCCATTGTGCTATAATGCTTTTTTTCCCTCCCCTCCTCTCCCCTCCCCTCCCCTCCCCTCTTTTCTTTCCCCTTTCCCTTTCTTCCCTCCCTCTGTTCCTTCCTTCCTTCTAGATTTTATTTCTTAGAGCAATTTCCAGTTTACAGAAAAACTGAACAGAAAGTACAGAGAATTCTCATATACTCCCTCCCTCCCCCCACCCACAGTTTCCCTTATTATTAACATCTTGCATTGTTTGGTAGCATTTGTTAAAATTGATGAACCAATATTGATACATTGTTACTAACTGGAGTCTATAGTTTATTATTCCTAATTGCCATTAGGCTCACTCTTTTTGTTGGATAGTTCTGTGGCTTTTGACAAATGCTAGATGTTATATATCCACCATTGCACAATATCATACAGAATAGTTTCACTGTCCTAAAAATCCTCTGTGCTACCCCTATTCATTCTTATCCCCCCAATCCCTGCAACCAGTAGTCTTTTAAAGTATCTCTATAGTTTTGTCTTTTCCAGAATGTCATATAGTTGACATCATATAGTATATAGCCTTTTCAGATTCCTTCTTTGACTTAGTAGTATGCATAGGTTCCTCCATGTGTTTTTGTGCCTTGATAGCTCAAGCTCATTTCTTTTTATTGCTGAATAATATTCCATTGTATGATTATACCAAGGTTTGTTTATCCTTAGACTTATTGAAGGACATCTTGGGTGCTTCCACATTTTGACAAATATGAATAAAACTACTATAAACATTTGTGTGCAGGTTTTTGAGTAGACATGTTTTCAGCTCACATATGAGTGCAATTGCTGTAGTGTATGGTAAGAATATGTTTTGTTTTGTAGGAAACTGCCCAACTGTCTTTCAAAAATGACCATACAATTTTGCATTCCTGTCAGCAGTTTGTGAGAGTTCCTCTTGTTCTGCATTCTCACCAGCCTTTGGTGGTACCAGTGTTTTGGATTTTAGTTATCCTAATAGGTTTGCAGTGATAACGCATTGTATTTTTTGTGAATGTGGTCTTTTTTTTAAAAAAAGATTTATTTATTTATTTATTTAAGAGAGAGTGAGCACACATGTGAGTGGGGGCAGCGGGGGAGGGGCAGAGGGAGAGAATCTCAAGCAGACTCCCTGTTAAGCGTGGAGCTGGACTCAGGGCTTGATCCTGTGACCCTGAGATCATGACTTGCTCCTAAACCAGGAGTCAGATGCTTAACCAACTGAGCCACCCAGCTGCTCCAGTAACTCATTGTTTAGATTTTCAATTCCCTAGTGACATATAATGTTGAATATTTTTTTCATATGCTTATTTGCCATCTGTATATCTTCTTTGATGAGGTGTCTATTCATGTCTTTTGCCTAATTCTAATCATGTTGTTTTCTTATTCTTGAATTTTAAGAGTTCTTTGTATATTTGGGACGTAAGTCCTTTATTAGTAAGTTCCATGTTTTGCTGATATCCTCTTACAGTCTGTGGCTTGTCTTTCCACTCTCTTAATAGTATCCTTGGCAAAGCATAATTTTTTATTTTTAATGAAGTCCAATTTCTTTCATGGATTGTGCTTTTGGTGTTGTATCTAAAACTTCATCATCAAACCCAAGGTTTTCTCCTGTTATCTTTTAGAAGCTCTATAGGTTTTCCGTTTTACTTGAGGTCTGTGATCCATTTCGAGTTAAATTTTGTGGATGGTATAAGCTCAGTTTCTTTGCTTTCTTTTTCTTTGTTTTTTTTTTTGGCATGTAGATGTCCAATTGACCTAACACAATTTTTAGAGAAGACTGTCATGGTTTTTGATGTCCTCTTTCAATGGAGTATGCTCAAGTGTGAATTATGATTATTAAAATAAGAAACCTGAGATTACTATCATTATTTTGACTTATAGAACTTAAAAACAGCTGAGGAGGTGGTAACAAATAAAGTAAGAGCTTGGGCTCTGGAATAAGTTAGTTCTTTTATTCAGATTCTGAATATGCCCATTTACTAGCTGTGACCCTTGATAAGTTACTTAACTGTTACTTAACTGTGCCTCAGTTTCCTCATCTATAAAAAGTAAAAAATATAAAAGTAAAAAATTTTTTTACTAAAATTCTGTGTACTATAAATCATTTAGGATAGTAGCTTGCCTATATTACAGTTATGGAACATTATTAATAATAACCCTCAAATGTTTTATATACTTTTAATTCACTATTCTCTATTATTCCTCACAGTGTATTGTAGGGAAATAATATAAACAAGAATAAACAATACACTTGGACCTTTTCAATCATTATTGATAACTTTCTGGCAGAAGCAGATTTACATAAGGGAGCTTAATGAATGACTTAGAATAACTATCATTTAAAGAGCATAAAATGTAAAAAAGAAAAAAAAGTGCTTACTTCATTCTATATGCTCAGTGTTTTTTAAAATCAATAAATAACACCAAGTAGTTTAAGACCGAAGGTTATATGTGTAAGAAGATGGTGAAAGAAGAGTTGCGGCACTTACTATGAAATGTATTTCATTCCTTTACATATGATGTATTATGCACTCTCTGCTTGGTTATATATTTAAAATCATTTCTTACTTTAGGTTGTGTTTGAGTTCTCTCTCCAGTAAGTGTTTGAGTCTTTTTTTTTTTTTTTTAAAGATTTTATTTATTTATTTGACAGAGAGAGACACAGCGAGAGAGGGAACACAAGCAGGGGGAGTGGGGACAGGAGAAGCAGGCTTCCCGCGGAGCCGGGAGCCCAATGCAGGGCTCAGTCCCAGGACCCTGGGATCATGACCTGAGCCAGTGGCGGCAGCCGCTTAATGACTGAGCCACGCAGGTGCCCCACTGTTTGAGTCTTTAAAGTATTATGTCTTCAGTTCTTCAGTATCTGTCACAGAATTTCTGGACAGAGAAGCATGTGTTTCTCAACTGCCATGTATTACTTTAAAAGTATTGTTTTCTAGTATCTTACTATCTGATTTTTGCTTTTTCTTAAGAGTAGATGGAGGAACCCTTTGCAATGTAACCATTTGCAATGTAAGAAATGCTTGTCTATTTTTAAAGTTAGGACTGGGTAAGATAGAGGGATGAACAAGGGTCCTTCAGGGTAACACCTTGAATAAAAGCTAAGCAGTTCCTTATTTGTTTCAAGTAATTGGAAATAATGGGTATTTCCATACTTCTGTATTCAGTATTTCTGTGTATTTAGTAAATAAGATATTGGGGTGATAATTGTTTATTTCACTGATAGAAATTGCTATCCTGCTGAGTTATCATAAAGTTTGAGTTTTGTCAAAACAAATTTGATTTTTAGGTTACATTTATTTCTATGGTAGAGAATTTGTAAATGTGTCTTAACAGTGATTCTGAAAGCTTTATTGAGGCATACTATTATTTTGATCTCTGTGTAAATAATTCCTTTCTTAAAACTGCCATATGGCATAGATTTTTTTTTGAAGAGAGAGAGTGAGAGCGCGCACACTAGTGAGCATGTGAGCAGAGGGGGAGGAACAGAGGGAGAGGAAGAGGGAGATTCTTAAGTAGACTCCATACTCAGCCCAGAGCCCAGTGTGGGGCTCAGTCTCATGACCCTGAGATCATGACCTGAGCCAAAATCAAGAGTTAGACTCTTAACTGACTGAGCCACTCAGGCACCCCCGCATAGATTTGTTTCTTAAATTAAAAAAAAAAAAAAAGATTTTATTTATTTACTTTAGAAGAGAGAAAGAGCAAGCAGGAAGAGGGAGAGGGAGAATTCCAAGCAGACTCCATGGGAGTCCGACAGGGGATTCGATCTCATGATCCTAAGATCATGACCTGAGCCAAAACCAAGAGTCAGATGCTTAACCAACTGAGGCAGATTTGTTTTTAAATTAAGTCTTTATTCTGAGTCATTTGGCAACTAAATGACTCATGGTCCACCTTCTCTTAGATACTTAAATTGGTGATACTCTGAAGATGTTCAAAACAAAACAAAACAACAACAAAAAACTAGTGATCAAAGTTAGTTTGACAGCATAAATATTCTTAATGAGGATATCTTCTAAATTATCAGAATAAACCAGTATTTATATTTTCCTCTAGATAAAAAAACACCCCAGACCTTTTTTTGGCAAGTTGTACCTGTTACTGGTTTTAGTAATTCAGTATACCACAGAGCATTAACAAGCTACATATTGTGTAAAGTACAGAGACTTTTAAAAGTACATTCCATTGATAAAAATATTTAACAAGTGAGGAATAGGAAGGAGCTTCCTCTACGTGATGAAGAGCAGCTATGAAAAAACCATGAGCAGACGTCACACTAATGATGAAAGACTGAATGCTTTCCCCTAAGATCAGAAGCAAGATAAGGGTATACACTTCTGCCACTTCTCTTCAACATTGTACTTGAGGTTCTTGCCAGGGCACTCTGGCAAGAAAAAGAAAAGGCATCCAGATTGGTAAGAAAGAAGTAAAACTATCTGTTTGCAGATGTGTGTAGAAAGTCTAAGAAATCCACTGTTAATCCACTATTATAGCTAATAAATGAGTTCAGCAAGATAGAGAATCAATGTAAAAAAAAAAGTTGTGTTTTTATACAGTAGAAATTAGCAAATTATGAGAAATCAGTTCCATTTACAGTAGCATCAAAAGAAGTAAAATACTTAACAAATTTAACGATAAATTTAATTGTTTAATAAATTGAATGAAAGAAGCACAAAACTTATACTCTGGAAATTACAAAACATTGTTTAAAGAAATTAAAGAAGACCTAAATAAATGGAAAGACATTCCATGTTCATGGATTGAAAGACTTAATATTGTTTAGGTGGCAGTACTCCTCTAATTCACAGTGTGATCCCTATCAAAATTTCAACGGCCTTTTTGCAGAAATTGATAAACTGATCCTAAAATTCATATGGAAATATAAGGGATTTTGTATTAGTTTTCTAGGGCTGACATAAAGTACCCAAAACGAGGTGGCTTAAAACAGCAAAAGCTTATTGTTTCATAGCTCCAGAAGCTAGAAGTCCAAAATCAAGGTGTTGGACAGGTGATGTGCTCTCTGACAGCTGTGGGGAAGAATCCTCCCTTGCCTTTTCTAGTTTCTGGTATTTGCTAACAGTCCTTGGCATTCCTTGGCTTGTATATGCATCACTCCATTCACCTGGATGTCTTCTCCCTGTGCGTCTTCACATTGACTTCCCTTTGTATGTGTTTGTCTCTGTGTGCAAAAGTCCCCTTATTATAAGGACACCAGTCAGATTGGATTAGGGGCCACCTGAATAACCTCATTTTAAGTTGATTACCTCTATAGCCCCTGTTTCTAAAGTCACATTCTGGGGTACTCAGGGTTAGAACTTCTATATAACTTTTTTTTTGTTTTGGGTTGTGGGGGAACCACATTCAAACCTTAACAGATCCTGAATAGCCAAAAAAAATCTTGAAAAAAAACAAAGTTGGAGAACTTCTACTTCCCAATTTCAAGACTTAGTACAAAGCTACAATAATCAAGACAGTGTGCAACTGACATAAGGATAGACAAATCAGCGGAATAGATTTGAAAATTTAAAAATAAACCCTTAACATTTATGGTCATTTGGTTTTGGAAAGGATACCAAGGCAAGTTGGAAAAGAATAGTCTTTTCCATAGTCTGGGACAAATGGCTCTCCACATGCAAAAGCATTGAAGTTGAACTGCATCACACCATATACAAAAATTATCTCAAAATAGATTAAAGACTTGTATGCAAGAGCTAAAACTATAAAACTCTTAGGAGAAAGAAGGAGTAAATCTTTGTGACCTTAGATTAGACAGTGGCTTCTTAGATGTCACATCAAGAGCAGAAGCAACAAAAGAATAAATAAATTGAACATTATCAAAAATAAGAACATTTATGCTTCAAAACACCATCAGGAAAGAGAAAAGACAATCCACAGAAAGGGAAAAAATATTTGCAAATCATATATCTGATAAAGGACTTGTACCCAGAAAATATAAATAAATCTTAAAACTCAATGATAAGGGGCGCCTGGGTGGCTCAGTTGGTTAAGCGACTGCCTTCGGCTCAGGTCATGATCTTGGAGTCCTGGGATCGAGTCCCGCATCGGGCTCCCTGCTCGGCGGGGAGTCTGCTTCTCCCTCTGACCCTCCCCCCTCTCATGTGCTCTCTCTCTCTCATTCTCTCTGTCTCAAATAAATAAATAAATAAAATCTTTAAAAAAAAAAAAACTCAATGATAAGAAAGACTAAGTAATTCAATTAAAAATTGGCACAGACATTTCTACAAAGAAAATATACAAATGGCCCATAAACACATGAAAAGATTTTAACATCATTAGCCATCAGGAAAATCTAAAAACTACAGTGAAATACAACTTTATATCCGTTGGGATGGCTAGAATCAGAAGTCAATATCAAGTGTTTGTGAGGATGTGGATAAATTGGAACCCTCATAAACTTTGGAAAGCAACCTGGTAGTACCTCACATAGTTAACGATAGAGTTATCATATGATCCAGTAATTTCACTCCTAGATATATACCAATGTCCTTAGCTTCATTATTTATAATAGCCAGAGTAGAAACACCCAAATGTCCATCAGATGTTGAACAGAGAAAATGTGGTATACCCATACAATGGAATATTATTGAGTAATCAAAAGAAATCATACATAAATCAAAACATACTATAACTTGGTTGAAACTGGAAAACATTATTCTAAGTGAAAGAAGCCATATGATTCCATTTATATGTTGTGTCCAGAATAAGCAAATCTATAGAGCTAGAAAGTAGATTAATGTTTCCCTGGGGCCAGTTGGATGGAAGGATTGGGGGATGATGGGTAAGAGATGCAGAGTTCCTATTTTGTCTAAGGAAAATGTTCTGAAATTGATTGTGATGATGGATGCACAATCCTGTGAATATGTTACAAGTCATTGAATTGTACACTCTAAGTGGGTGAATTATAACTTAATATAGCTATTTTAAAAAGTATATTCCAGTTCATATTGTAATATAAGCCTAGGAACACTTCATTTTAGGGAAACATACAAACATGAATACTTAAATAACAAAAGAGATGCTATAAAGTGATAATACATAAGCTGGTATGTATGGATTTATGGTGTAGATCAGTGCTGTTCAATAGAAATATATTGCAATTTTCTAATTATTAAATTAAAATTTTCTAATTGCCACATTAAAATAAGTAGAATTAATTTGAGTAATATATTTTATTTAACCCCATATATAAAAAAACTTAACATTTCAACGTGTTTTTTTTTATTTCAACATGTTATACATATAAAAGTTATTGAAATACTTTATATTCTATTTTTTATACTAAGTCTCACCATCTGTTAGGTATTAATAGTATATCTCAATTCAGACTAACCACTTTCAAGTGTTTAATAGCTTCAATTTTAGTTAGTGACTATTGTATTAAATAGCACAAGTAGAGAGAATCAGTGTCATTCCACAGGAAGAATAATCATTGTAGTTTAGAATGGTTAGGAAAGCACAGAGGAGATGATACTTGAGTTTTTTTGGTCATTTATTCATTCATTCATTGATTCAGTCATCCATTCTTCCAAGAGATTTTGAGCTCTTTATATGAAAACTGGTGAAAAATGCAGACATGTCTTAACTCTTTGTGGACAGTACATTAAACAGTTAATTATACAATAATTTAATTAGAGTAGGTTGCTTAAGAAATAGTGGAAAGAGTACAGGCTTAGGGTTAAACACTCCCTGGGAAACAAAAGATGATGATAACTGCATTGTGGGATTGGTGGGAGTAAGTGAAATATGATATGCCCAACACCGTACTTGTTAAGTGTTTAATAAATACGACTTTTTTCCTTCACCCACTTCATACTCTGTCCCTGTTGAATGCATTAGTCTGGGCTTGGGGAAAAGAGGCTTAGAATGTGGCAGAGTCCAAAAACAAGTTGATTACCCAGGGACTCAGATGAGCTCTTCTCTTTTTTATCTTCAGCCTTCTTTCACTAGAGTCCTGCTTTTTGGACCCAGAACTCAGGTTTGTGCTATTAGTACTAAGGCCTATGTAACCATTGTTAAATAGGTTTTTGTGGGCTGTTTTACGAATATAAATTACTGCTTTTTCTGGAAATTTTTATCTATGTTTTATTCCAAGAAATTATATTAATTAAAATGTGGAACTCTGCTAAATTAGTGGTCTGTCTCTTGTTTATTCACATTAAAGTGTTTTAGAAATATTTTGAGAAGTGTTGAAATTATAATTTTTTCAAAAATCCAGACCTGTTACATTTCTTAGTATTATGGTCCTTGTAATTTTACATTTGAAGATGTCTTGAAACTTTACCATATCCTTTCATAATAAGGATTATTAAATCTAAATATTAAACGTAGTTATGTTTGAGGTGAGTTGTGGGGACATTATTATTGTGTATTAAAAATTTAGATTGGGTAGATCTTTTGTGTGTTAGCTGTATGGTTGTGGGTAATCCCATTCATTTACTGATTTTTGATTCGTTCTATAGTTTTTATGCTTAATATGGTTAGGATATTTGTGTATTTACTTATTTACAAATTATGGTAAGTGTTTTGAAGGGAAAGAACTAGTTACTGTGAGAGGATAGTAACAGAGGAAAATGACTTTAGATTTGGATAGAGAAGTCATCTCTGAGGAAGTGACTTTTAAGCTGAGGCCTAAAGGATAAAAAGGAATGGGCTACTGGGCTAGAAAAAGAACATTTTAGGCAAAGTGAAACATCATATAAGAAGTCCTGAAGAGGCAGAGAACTTTGTGTATTCAATAAATTGAAAGAAGTCTAGTGTGACTGAATGGTAGTGAGCAAGAGAAGAATGGCATGAGATGAGAATCAAACTAGTTCTTGCAGAGTCTTATAAAACATTTTGAAGCCTTTCAGATGTTTTAATCAGAGGAATGAGATAGACAAGTATAACTTTTTTTTTTTTGAGAGCGAGGGTGCATATGTGAGCGCAGGAGGGGCAGGAGGGGCAGGGAGATGGGGAGAGAGAATTTTAAGCAGGTTCCATCCAGCACAGAGCCTGATACAGGGCTCAATCTTGTGACCCTGAAATCGCAAAACCAAGAGTCTGGTCCTTGACTGATTGAGCTACCAGGAACCCTGACAAGTGTAATTCTGAACTGGGACGTGGATTATAGAGGTCTCTGAAGGTTGAAAGGATAGTCTGGGTTACAGGAGTAAGTTGGAGAACCAACAGGTCTCAAGTGATAATAATTTAAATACCAAATATTTAAAGTTCTGGGAATGCCTAAGATAATTTGGGGGAGAGTATAGAGACAGAAGAGAAAGGGGCAGATCAAACATAGAAAAACTCCAACATAAAGAAGTTGGTAGAATAGGAAGCAACATAGGGCCTCAAGTAATTAGGAGTGTTTGTTTTTTGTTGTGGATGACCAAAGGTCCTGAAAGGGCAATAGGGAACAAGGAGGACATTATTTTGAGATGTGTGGAGGAATTGAATGACCTTAGCCTTTGTGGGGTTTATGAAAGTAGTGTCTTTGAGGTAGTTACATTTTCCTTAAAGCCTGAAGGTGGAATTTGCTGGTTACAGACTGGTATTTGAGAGGACATTCTAGAAGGGGTAGGGTTGAGGAATTGACTCAGGTAAGAAAGCTATATAGAATAGATGGAGGAATATATGATAACAAATGGTAAAGGCTTGCATTTTTGGTGAAGACTTAGGTAAACAAAGATATGACGTAATAGATTTAGTCCTTGGAAGTCTTTCGTAGGCTGGAGAGATCTATGGCCTTAGTGGTGGGACAGTTTTAAATAGTTTGTTGGGGGAAGAACAGTTTTTGGTGAGGTAAGTCACCTTTAGCAGATTCCACTTGTGATATGGTGAGGCTCTGGGCTGGCCTCTTCAGTTCTTTCATCCGTTAAATAGTAATACCTCCTTGACTGTTTTAGGATTTAAATGAACAGTCCGAGGGTGGTTCATAGGAAATCTTTTAGACAGACATCATAATTCATGATTTATTAAGCTTATTTTGTCATTCTTTTCTATATTAAGTACAAGAATCAGTGTTTACTTAAATAAACATTGACCATGAATGAGGTACTCAATCCATTTCTTCATAATGCTTTTATGCTCAATTTTAGAACTAAGGATAAATCATTCAGGTAGTAAACATTTGCTCATTTTCATTTTATTTTATTTTATTTTTTTTAAAGATTTTATTTATTTATTTTAGAGACAGAGCACAAGAGGGGGGAGCGGGAGAAGCAGACTCCCTGCTGAGCAGGGAGCCCGATGCGGGACTCGATCCTGGGACTCCAGGATCATGACCTGAGCCGAAGGCAGTTGCTTAACCAACTGAGCCACCCAGGCGCCCCAACTCATTTTCATTTTAAATAGTACCTTAAACATGCTTGAATTTTTTTAGAACCCAGTGAAGAAATGTTAGATTATAGTAATACTTTTATGAAAAGACTTATCTTTTTAGAACTTTAAGCAAATTCATCTTTAAAAAATTTATATACTTAATTGTAGAGAATTTGAAAATTACAAAGAGATATAAAAAAGAAAATAAAAATTTACCTGTATTCTCACTATCCAGAGAAAGCTCCTGTTTACTTTTTGGTGTACTTATCTATGTAGCATTTGTTTTCAAAATCGGGATCACATAATACATAGCAGTTTGTAACCTGCTTTTTCATGTAATCTTATATCGTGAATATTTTCTTACAACCTCCTTAAGTATTTTTTGAAAACTTTATTTTTTAAAAGATTTTATTTATTTATTTATTTATTTATTTATTTGAGACAGAGCACAAGTGGGGAGGAGTGTCAGAGGGAGAGGGAGAGGGAGAAGCAGACTCCCTGCTGAGCAGGGAGCCCGACGCGGGGCTTGATCCCAGGGCCCTGAGATCATGACCTGAGCCGAAGGCAGATGCTTAACCGGCTGAGCCATCCAGGTGCCCCGAGAATATAATTTTAATGGCTGTTAAATATTTTGTTCAGTGTGAAATATATTTACCTAATGATTCTGTTATTATTGGGCATCTAGATTGGTTCCGATTTAGTGATATATATAGTGCTTCATTGAATATTTTAATATTCAATCATTTTTTCTTAGTTTTTGATTACTTTTTTTCCCCATTATAGTCCTAGAAAGGGAAATACTGGGTGAAAGGCTTTGTAGTTTGTTGTTGCTGCTGCTGCTTTTTAGGAAAATTATACTTAATCAAAGCAGGATCTCATATAAAACAGGACTTCATATTTAAGAATATATGTATCTGTACATATTTGTGGACACAACATTATTTATTGCTCTATTCCAACAGTGGTTGATTTGTGTATGGACTTGGCGACCCTCTTGAAGCAAGTCCTTACAGGGGTTCTTTGGCTCATGTTGAAAACCATTACTCAGTTCTCTCCTTATCTGCACCTTACCTTTTATGACTCTTGCTCCAGCAGATACCTTATCATTGTTCCTAATACTTCTTTTTTCAGTGACTTTTTTCCTAATATCCTTGCTTGATATTTGGGAACTATGTAAAGGCATTTTTAGCAGTTCTCAGACATTAATCCTCCAACACGGAGAGTAAAATTGTAAACTGATAAAGCCTTTCTAATATAACTCAGTTGGCATGAGCTAATTGTGTTTGAGAATGCCTAGTTTTATTTTATTGTATTTACTTTTTAAAAAAATATTTGCTGATTTGCTAGATAAAATATGGCAGGTATATTTGGGGCTGGGAAGAATGACTAAAATAATAGGTTCCTTCTTTCCCACCCTGTAACTGAATAGAAATTGGAAAATGAGAACTAGGCTATAAAACCCAGTGTTTGAAATTTATCCTCTTTATCTGCTGCCATGGAACTGTACATTTTCAGAGCTGAAAGGGGATATAAAAGTTTATATTTATTCAGTTTTTTCAGTTTACAGAGGGTAATTGAGGTATAGAAAGGAGGTTCCTTGACTTTCCCAAGGTCATAAGCCAAACAGTGGTAGAAAAAAGCTTCGTCTGTTTTTTTTTCCATAAATGTCCCCTCCCTGCTTGTAGGTGATTAAGTTTTTTTGTTTTGGATGCCTGATAGAATCTTTTTTTATCCATTTAACCAAGATACTTTGGTCATTCTGAGTCAGTTCTTTTTAGTATACACCATATCTTTTTGTCCTGTAGATACAGTTTGTTCATTTTCAAGGAAATTTGTATCTTTGAATACTATTTCTGTTCAGGTGTTGAAATACATTCTTGGAACAGTAGTTATCATTATGTTGAATCGTCTTTGTTCTCTACATTTATTATCATCTCCGGAATTTTAGTTTCTTCATTGATTCCCTCTGCTTTACCGTGACTTCCTTTCTTCCCTGCATGTATTTTTCACCAAGTCTCTTCTGTCCATTACTGTTTCTAGTTTATTAGATCTCTGGTTGTTTTGGTAAGCTAAGAAACAAATTGAGAACTGTGGTAGGCTAAAAATGGCCCCCCAAAAGATATTCATGTCAGGTTTTAACAACCTGTGAATGTTACCTGATTTGGAAAAAGAGTTTTTGCAGATTGCAATTAAATTAAGGATTTTGAAATGAGATCATCCTGGATTATCCAGGTGGGATCTAAATCCAATTGAAAGGTGTCCTTATAAGAGATACATAGAAGAGAACAGACACACACAGGAGGAGGCTCTGTGACTACAGAGGGAGAAATTGGAATGATGCGTCCATGAGGCCACAAGTCAAGTAGCATGGACAGCTACCTGAAGCTAGAAGAGGCAAGGAATGGATTCTGTCCTACAGCCTACAGGAGTACAGCCCTGCCAACATCTTGATTTCAGACTTCTGGTCTCCAGGACTGTGAGAGAATAATTTCTGTTGTTTTAAGCAACCCGATTTGTTGTAATTTGTTAACTGCAGCCACAGGAAACTAATACAAGGACCGAAACATTTTTCTTTTTTTTAATCTTTCTATTGTTTTATGGCCTTTGTATTCTTGTTTTATTTATTTTGTGTTCTTATTAAGTTCTCTTGTAGTACTGAACTCTCGGAAAGAATGTTTTCCTGCTCTTTAGATGGTTTTCTTCCAGATACAGTTTTTGGTTTGGCTTTTGCATGTTTTTCCTGTAGTTGTGTTTATGTCAGTGTTTTCGACTTTTTTATAGATTGGGCAGCTCTTTGCAGATATTTTGTTATGATATAATGTCCGTCAGTGAGTTCTTCCTCTTTTTCACTTTATAAATTGGGTATCTTTATGGTCTAAGAATGTGGCTGTTGTTTTTCATTTACTTTTCTATAGCCTGAGGGGTGTGATAGGAAGGTAAATAGAGAAGTTCCCTAGCCAGTGCAGTCCTTTCTGCACATCTTTTCCACCACCAAGCCAGGGGTCCTTCCCACTTTTGTGGGTTTTGTTTCTTCTCTCCACTTAGTACATTAACCTGGAAGATGGGGCCTTTCTGCCTTTGCTGAGGTTCACTCGCTTTTGGGGGTAAAAAACATTAGGTGTAGCCCTCCCTTTTTTAGGGAGGATGCATTTTTATTTTATCTTATTTTTAACAGCTTTATTGAAATATAATTTACATGCCATAAAGTTCACTGATTTAAAGTGTTCAATTCGGTTACTTTTTTTTTTTTTTAAAGATTTTTTATTTATTTGCGAGAGAGAGAATGAGAGACAGAGAGCATGAGAGGGAGGAGGGTCAGAGGGAGAAGCAGACTCCCTGCTGAGCAGGGAGCCCGATGTGGGACTTGATCCCGGGACTCCAGGATCATGACCTGAGCCGAAGGCAGTCGCTCAACCAACTGAGCCACCCAGGCGCCCATCAATTCGGTTACTTTTAATATATATACAGGGTTATGCAACCATCACCGTAATCTAATTTTAGAACATTTTCATCATCCCCCAAAGAAATATCTTAACCCATTAGCAGTCACTCCCTACTTCCTCCCCATCTGCCTCCCCAGCCCTAGGTAACCTCTAAGTTACCATCTGTCTCCATAGATTTGCTTATTCTTGACCTCATATAAACAGGGTCATGTAATAATATGGTCTTTTGTGACTGACTACCCTTCTTTTTATTCCAATATTTTGCTAAACTCCTTCAATGTCTTTCTTTTTCTGTGCCTGTATTATTTATTCCCACCTCATTGTCCCCAAGCCCCCTTCACACTTCTCAAATATCAACTGAAATATCACTTTCTTAAGGCAACCCAACCCTGATTAGATTCTAGATCCTTCATTATAAGCTCCCTTGCCCTGTAATTCTCTTTAATATAGTCTAACTGGGCTAACTAATTTATTGAGTTTTCACAGTCTAGTCTAGGGAGAAATAAATACTTGGGTGAATATATTCAGGTTCTCAACTCAGTGTAAGGGGAAAGAAGTTTTCAGAGGAGAGGGAGGGTGTATGTGTATTAACTATTCATGTAGAAACACTTTTTATAGTTGAAAATGTAAGCTGGAAAATTAGAAAATTAGTGGTTAATTTGACTTTGTGTACATCTATTGGACAGATACCATAAGAATTATCTATTACACTCTCCCAGAAATATGAATCTGGGAAATTTCTTATTATTGGAAAACTTAAGACTCTCAGTATCAGGTTAATTTCTGGAGTCCACTTATACTGTTGGCCAGGTTATCTGGAATATTTATGCAAGAAGTCGAATAACACAACTAAAATATTCTTTTTTATTTGGAATTCAGTTTTCCAAGGGTGTTTGTAAATTATCGGAAAAAATCCTACTGTCTACTTGGAACACAGTTAATTGCAGAAAGGTGTTGCTTCACTTGCTTTGATGGATATATTAATGAAATTGGTGAGGTTCAGCTGCTATTATGGGCTTCTGAGGTTCACCATTTTTTCTCTGTCATGGTGCTTGGATTGTTAGGTACATTTGTTCTCTTCTCCCTTAATGTTTACTTTGCTCCCTTTTAGGTAATGTAGGTACTTGGACAGAGGAGTGCAACTATGGGTTATGTGTATGGGGTGTCTCAAGATAGGGTAAATAATATTTTTCTTCTTGATGAAATTTAAAGTGGCACTTTAAGAGTAATGGATTAGATGGCTTTCTATTGACCTTGTTGATCTATAGAACTATTTACTGTATTAAATCTCTGCAACCTTAAACTGTATCTACTGTAGAACTCTTCAATGGATGTAGTTTCAGTTTTTATAATGGAAATTGGTTAGAAAATAGGATGGCTCTACAAATATTTATTTTGTAACTAACTTTTATTAAAATATATTTTATCTGTGAAGCATGAATATTGTACAGAATTGGATGGAGTCTTGGAGGAGCTCAACTTGAAAAGTTTTCAGTGGACTCTTGGTCCTGTTGTTTGCATAGGTTCACATCAGAATATTTTTAAAGATTTTTATATTTTTATTTCTACGCAGGAGTTCAAGTTAACTTAGTAATCTGGACATCCACTACTATCTTTTTCTGTTTGGCTTTTTCTTAGACGCAGGTTGATATATTAGTGATAGAGTCGACACTTGGAATTAGAACAGCTGTTTTAATGTGGCCTTTCTTACTAATTTGTGATCTCTAATAAGTCTGTTAACTTCTTGGAGCCTTGGTTTCCTCATCTGTGAGATGAAGGTAATTTCATGCACGTCACAGAATTGTTAAGATTAAGTGCGGTTTTAGTGAAAATAATTGGTAAGGTACCCAGCTCTCTAATGTTATAAGAGATACTGAACCCAGATTTTGAATAAATGCTGAATCTGGATTTTATTAATAAGTAAATAAATTCTCTTTGAACAGAAATCTCCATAAATGAAGGGGCCTTGTTTGTCTTACTCATTTTTTGTGACTCTCGTTCCTTGCAGTCTGGTACACAGATAGTGCTTATTAAGCATGTGATGAATTAATCAATAATGACAATGTATTTGAACAAAAAATTCTATCGTATCTTCTTTCCTTTTCTGTTCTCAAGATTTTTGAAACTTTCTGTCATCCTAATATTCACCACTAACATGAGAGAATACTTTTATAAAACAGAAAGAAAATATGCATGGCATAAATGTATATGAGAGAATTAATAATTTACAAAGCCACATAGGAGTGATTTATTAAAGTACAAGTCCTGAGAGTATAGGATTGCATCTCTTTTCTCTCTCTTGCTTTCATTTTAAGTGGAACTCACTTCTCCACTGATTTTCTTTTAACACTGCAGAAGCATTGTTGGAGATATGGTTAAAAAAAGGAATTTAGCCAGCAGTCAGTGTTAGCTGACTCATGCTGGTCCCATCCTGGTTTACATTAGGTCAAGTAGGTAATAGTAGGAGATGATAAAGACTATCTGAAAAGGCAAGGTTAGAAATGTCGTTTCCCATAAAAGTTCTTTTTTAAGAGAAAGTGTTTCTACCTTTAAGTCCTCTCGACTTCTCTCACTTGAAGTAATGATGAGTCAGCAGTGTGGAAAGTACTCTGCCCTGGCATGGGGTGTACCCACCATACTCTACTATGATCCACTGGCAAGAGGATTAGCCATACTTCTTAGGCAGTGACAGTAGGAACCAAGGCTTATTATAGTCCCACTGTGAGTGTAGGACTGTGTCATTCCAGTGGCCTTTATTTAACAGAGCCCAGTTAGCATCTCTTCTAGCAGAGCTTTGTAGGAAGAAATGCTAAGTGGACTCTGCTTTATGAATTTACCCAGTTGATCTGTCAGTACTCTTCTGTGGAGAGATGGGCCTAGGGCATGTCCTTTGCCCTATTTGAATGGTACTGCTAGGTTCTCTAAAATCCATCTTTACAGGGAGAGTATTGAGGTATGTTAAGCTAGTTTTTAAAGGGAGGAAGAGGGGGCAAATATCAAAACCAATATGGATTTGAGTCCAACTGATTTGAATCGGTGGGGACAATGTTATTTAATATATTTTTGCCATAAGCATATTCTGTATTAACTATAAACATAGCATCATTACTCATATAGTTATAACTATAAGCTAAAAAATTAATCATTATTTGAAAATGTGTGTTGCCCCTGGCAAAAATGGAATTAATGACTGAATCCATACCTGGCTATTTTATTTTTCATTGTTAATGAGATCTTACAAAGCTCTTAGGAGCTACCCTACCTCTTTAACAGTTTAATAAGTTAAAATGTAATATTTGAGGTGTATTTTCCCCCCAGATTACACAGAAAAATCTTAGCTTGTAAACAAATTATCTTCTAAAAGTTCATCACTTGTTTTGGAAATTAGAACATGTTTTTCCTTTGAAAGTTTTGTTAATTATGCAGAATAAAAATGAGGTTCCCAAGCAGGCTGTCCTACAAAAGCCTAAGCCATAACTTATAACTTAGCTCAGATATCTACATATTTATAGTGAAAAAAATAGAAAATAATAATATTGCAGGGATAGTAATTAAATGAAACTAAACCCCCCTAAAATTAGCTTTGAAAAAATTATCCTAAGTGTTGGTACTTGATTGATAAAGAGATTTAATTTAAGGGAAATAAGGAATAGGTAGAGACTTATGTGAGGCTGACAGATCTTTCTGGTATAGGTTGGTGGCGTTGGCTTTTCAACTCATAGCTTTACTTTCTCTTAGAGCCAAAGTGCTACCCTTTTGCCTACTAGCTGTAGTTAAGGTTATTATTATTATTACATTATTTTAGCTCTTGAGTGGAATGAAGAGAGTAGGGAAGAGAAAGAGAAAAAGTTTCCTCTAAGATCTGAGGGGGAAAAAAAAGGTTGAGTAACCTAGGATGTTGCCTGAGGTGGATTTAATTGACAGAAGAATAATGCAAGTTTAAGGGAGGAGAGAATATAACAATATGAAGATTTGGGAGAGAGAGAAGGGGATAAGAAAATGTGCTGGGTTAGATATCCCCGTATTGGTTAGTTGCTGGTCCTGGGTATCTTTGGAGGCTGTTTAGAACGGTGAACTATTTTGGTGTTTATATATGCATATATTTCAGAGTTAGTTTTTCGTGATGTAGAACAGCAACCACCACCCAAATATTATATACATTTGGAGTGTTTTTATTTATCTTTATTTTTAAATTATTATTTTTTAAAAGGTTTTTTAAAATTTATTTGAGATAGAGAGAGAGAGAGCTCGCAAGCAGGACTGGGGAAGTAGAGGGAGAGGGAGAAGCAGACTCCCTGCTGAGCAGGGAGCCTGACGCAGGGCTCTATCCCAGGACCCTGAGATCATGACCTGAGCCAGAGGCAGAGTATTAACTGACTGAGCCACTCACACGCCCCATTTGGAGTATTTTTTAATCCAGTTCTTCTTCCTCCTCCTCATTTTCCTCCTCCTCCTCTTCCTCCTCTTCTTCTCTTCCTCCCCTCCTCCTCCTTCGACAAATATGCTCTGTTACCTTTAAACTTCTGAAAAGTAAAATAATGTAGGTTAGCCAAATCAACAGGAGATTCCTAAAACTGTGTGATGTAGAGAGATTTAGTCTTCACATTCCTTTTTTGTTTATTGATTAGAAAAATCCTGCTTTCCTGCTTTTTCAGTTCCCAATATTTCCGATTTAGAATAAACCAGGCCAAATAAATAAAATCAGGAAACATTCCTTGTATTCCTGCAAAAGTAGCAGCCATTGTTAACCAGTGGATTATTACTTTGTATTCTGATACATCTGTCCAGGTAATTAAATGTATGCTGTCAGTTCATTGATTTGATTTTCCTCAGAATTCCGGCTCTTCTTTTACTCATTTTAGATTATTTGTCTCTCATGGAGCCATATATCTCAGGCAAAATGAAGCAGTTTTATACTAGTTTTATAGTATAAGATATTTTTGCAGTACATATTAAAAGGTGTGAGGACATTTACTTAAAATATGTGGCTATATTGGACTTATTTTTGTGAATTGATTTTTGAAGTAGAAATAAATGGCTTGATTTGCTTCCATTTTTATAGATATTGGAAAGTGTACTAAACTTGGAAACTGAATGAACTGGGTTGTAGTTTTCAATATCACTGTATAACCTAGAGCAATTTTACTTATCTTTTGAGCTTCAGTTCTCTCTTCCCCATTTAGTATTGGTTCTCCCTCCCTCATAGGACTGTTGCCTGGATAAAGTGAGGTAATGGGTGTAAACATGTTTATAATTGTAAAGTGATTCACAAATATGTTATTTTTGATGATGATGGGTGATGATGGTGTATGGTGATCAAGGTTGGTCCCAGGGAAAATAGTCAAATTTGTTTTTTACATTTGACTCAACCTTCTTGAGAGCTGACTACAGAGTCCTGTATCATCTTAGAGGAGGAGTTAGAGGTACTTAACTTTAGTGACTTTCAGACCTTTAGCAGTTTCCAAAGTGTAGTGGAATCCTGTAGAGATTCGTTCACTTATAAATGATAAATATATTTTTTTAAGATTTTATTTATTTATTTGAGAGAGAGAGTGAGAGAGCACGAGAGAGGGAAGGGTCAGAGGGAGAAGCAGACTCCTTGCAGGGAGCCCGATGTGGGACTTGATCCTAGGACTCTGGGATCATGACCTGAGCCGAAGGCAGTTGCCCAACCAACTGAGCCACCCAAGCGCCCTAAATGAACAAATATTTTACAACCTGTGTGCATGAGACATAAAATGGGGCTACAGCAACCAACATGTGATAAACATGATTGTTGCCCTGATAGATTGATTATTGTTAAATTATAATTGGTAAAGCATATAGGACCAATCTAGAATAAGCAAGTCTTCAGGGAGAAAATAAATCCGATCCTGCCTTTTTCCTCCCCACCACTGTTTTGAAATTTAACAGAAAATTTTAGATTAATAACCTCCACTTTAAAATGCATATAAAAATGTATATAAATTTGTATGCTGTGCTATAGGAAAAGCAATTTGGATTTGGGGGTGGGGATAACTTTGGTACATAGTTCAGAGGAAAGCAAGACTGAGCAAGCTGTTACATTGCATGGATTTGGGTTGTTGGAAGGCAGTTTTGAGGATGAAGGGGGTGTGTATGGTAGGCTGAAAACAGACCTAATTCGTTAAAAAAATTGTAGAGTGTTGATTTTAGGGCGCCTGGGTGGCTCAGTCGTTAAGCGTCTGCCTTCGGCTCAGGTCATGATCCCAGGGTCCTGGGATCGAGTCCCACATCGGGCTCCCTGCTCAGTGGGAAGCCTGCTTCTCCCTCTCCCACTCCCCCTGCTTGTGTTCCTGTTCTCACTATCTCTCTCTGTCATATAAATAAATAAAATCTTAAAAAAAAAAATTGTAGAGTGTTGATTTTAATATAACACTCACTTAAAGACTAGAATAAAATATATCAGTTTTGTCTGGCTTTCTTCTGGATTTGTTGCTGCTCAAGACTGAAGTTGCTAGAAGTGTGACCACTGGATCAGTGAGCCATTGTGCTTTTTAAAGTATTTATATCTTTTGTCTAAGCATTTGCTGTTTACTCTTTCCATCCATGTATAGTATACTATTTTTTTTGGTAATATGGTAAACTTCCTCATTAAGAAAAATTTAAATATACTGCTTACTCCCCCCACCCCCATATTGGGCAAAAGTTTGTAAATCAAACAGGTAAATATGCTTAAAACTTAAAAGATTCTCTCTTTTTTTAAAGATTTTATTTATTTAAGAGAGAGAGGGGGCATGGGTGTGTTAGAGCACAGGGGGGAGGCAGGGAGAAGGAGAGGCAGAAGCAGACTCCCCGCTGAGCAGGGAGCCTGACACTGGGCTCAACCCTAGGTCCCTGGGATCAAGACCTGAGCTGAAGGTAGACCCTTAACTGAGGAAGCCACCCAGGCACCCCAAACCTTAAAGAGTCTAATGTAAATCCTAAAAGCTGAAGCTCTTTACATACATGCTTCAAAAACCTTTTAGACTTTCATGGGAAATAAACCTGTTTCTAAAATGCATCTTGATATTATTTCAAGTGAGAGCTTAAGACCAAGTGAAATATTTATTCATTTTGGGTTTGGTTTGATTTTATTCCAATTCACTAGAGTTAGAAAAAAGGAAAAATATGCTTGATTCTAGTACATGGTTCATAAGTAAAATAATATTTAAGTTCAGGCTGTTGAAAATTAGCAGGGTTCATTCTGGTTTTTGGTTTGTTTGGTTTAAAATAAAACTTGTTTTTTTTTTTTTTTTTAAGATTTTATTTATTTGACAGAGAGATAGCGAGAGCAGGAACACAAGCAGGGGGAGTGGGAGAGGGAGAAGCAGGCCTCCTGCCGAGCAGGGAGCCCGATGTAGGACTCGATCCCAGGACCCTGGGATCATGACCTGAGCCGAAGGCAGACGCTTAACGACTGAGCCACCCAGGCGCCCTAAAACTTGTTTTTTAAGAGACTATAAAAAATTGAGTCAATTAAAATTAGTTGAAAAGGAATATGGATATTTTGAATTAGAACTTTTGATTTTTGAATTAGAACTTATCTATCTAATAGATACTTGTGTCAGAACCTTCTGTAAAGTATTTGAAATTTTCAGTTTTGCTGAAAATAAAGTTGATTTTAGGACCTCAACTCCTGTGTATTGTTTTTATGGCATGGTCTTTAAAAAGTAATGTAGTAGGGTATAGGTTTTAAAAGTTCTGAGTCCTGTTGGTGCAACTTGTTGAAGGGAGTTACCTTGGGTAAATTACCAAACCATTTTGAACACCTTAGTTTCTTCCATTTGTTAAATGATCATCTGAGTATGTCACAGGATTGGGTTGTAGGGATTAAATGGTATTACGGTTCTTTCTCACAGTATGGTGCTTGGAACTGCATTAAGAATTAGGGTGTGGATGGGGTGCCTGAGTGGTGCAGTCATTTATGCATCTGACTCTTGGTTCAGCTCAGGTCGTGATCTCAGGGTCATGAGATCAGGCCATGTCCGGCTCTGTGCTCAGTGTGGAGTATGCTTGAGATTCTCTCTCCCTATCCCTGCTCCTCCCACTTATGCATGCTCTCTCCCTCTCTGTCTCTCTCAAATAAATAAATATTTTTTTAAAAAGAATTACTTGGGATGGTTATTAAAAAATGCAATTTTCTGAGCCCCACTGCATACCTGCTGAGTCTCTCTAGTGGTGAAATTCTTGATTTTCAGTAAACTCTCCCAAGTGATTCTTCTGTCTGCTGTGAGTGGTTCTTACAAACTATAAAACGGTCCTCAAAGAATATACTTACATAAAGGGGTGCCTGGGTGGTTCAGTCAGTTCAGCATCTGACTATTGATTTTGGCTTGGGTCATGATCTCAGGGTGGTGGAATCAATCCCTGGGTTGGGCTCTGCGCTCAGTGGGGAGTCTGCTTGAGATTCTCTCTCTCCTTCTCCCTCTGCCCCTCCCCCTGCTCATGCGTGTGTGCCCAACCCCCCGAAATAAATAAATAAATCTTTTAAAAAAGAATATACTTACATATAAGTTGATATAAATTGAACTTCAGACCTCAGAGGTGTCCTCTATCCCTGAAGGTGAACTTCAAATCTCAGAGTTCTTATCCATTGCTACATATTGATGCTTCAAAGAAAACAGAATTATTTGGAAAATAGTTATGAAACAGACTAATTCTGCTACCTGTAAATAAATACACATGTAGCAAATTGGATCATTTGTTTTGGCTGCATGTTGTCACCATATTTCCAGTAAACCCTCCATTCTCTTTTACTACTGGTAAAGCCATTCTATGTCCCTTATTCCTGGGGATTTGTATCTGATCAATGGCAAGCGTAAGAAGACGTAAACACACCGCTTAATGTTTAGCATGAAATCGTTCCCAAATCCTAACAGTTGTGCTTGAATAATTCTGTATAAATTCAACAGTAAACCTTTGTGGAGCACCTGCATTGTGCTGAACCCTGTGCTAGTAAGCACTAGGGAAATGCAAATGATTCAGATAATGTTTAGCTTTCCTAAGAGCTCCTTAGTCAAGTGAGGGGCTCAGACTCTTAATAATTATAGAACGTTGTGATAAGCACTGTAGTAGGGCATGTACCGAGTGTTGAAAGAGCATAGCAGGGCAAAGGAATGTTTTTTTTCTATTTCCATGGCCAATAATTCAAAGTTCAGAGAAACTATTATTTATTGAGCACTCTCTGTGGGGCATGCACTTAAAAAAAATGCTCAACTTATGTTATTTAATCATTACAACAGCCCTATGAAGTAGCAACTATCTCCATTTTATAGATACTAAGTGGTAGAATATGTGATTCAAACCTTGGTAAGACTTCAGAGCCCATATAATACCATTATGCCTCTAGCACAAAAACTTGATTGAATTTTTTTTTTTTAAAGGGAATTTTATGGTCTTTCAGAATTTATGCTTATTAATCCCATTGGTATGGTATATCCCTGTGATTAAAAATGCGGTGTTATTGTGCTGTTAAGGACTCCTGAATCTTTTTTTTATCTGATCTTTATCCTTTGCCACCCTGTTTTCCTTTCTATTTCTAGAAGTGGCATATAGGGAAACATGTCCAAAAGTCAGCCCATGTGTGACATCTGTCTATTTTGTTTTCTCTGCTTCTCCTTTTGTTTACTCTTCCTATCCCCAAAGGAAATTTAGTAATTCTTTTGTTTTATTTTTCCTAGTCCTTTACATAGAGTCATGTGGAGATGAATGGTGTCTAAGGGAAAAGGCTCTGCCAGAAAGATTTTTATCATATCAAGGTTTCATAGAAATTGCCTTAAAATTTTTATCATGCTATTGATAATTGGGGTTGATTTGGCTGATTTAGCTGCTTGATTGGCGTTTCTTTCTTTCTTCCAAGTCTTGCTCTAGGGTTGTGAGCAGATGCACTCTGGCTAGAGCTTCCGGGTCTTAGAGTCCCTATTTCATGACAAGAATAAGTTTATTTTTTAATTTGTCTACCTCTCATTCTCTGGACCTCAGTTCCTTACTTTTTATATATTATGATTTTGCTTATTTTTAAGTTGTTTTCATGTTTTTAAACTGTCTTGTTTATTTGGGGAAAACGTCTTGCCTTAATAGATGTTCCTTAGCCAGTTACTTAGGATAAAGAGTTTGAACTTTGATATCAAAACTTGAAAATTTGACAGTAGTCAGTGTTTCCCCTTCAGACAGTCTTTTTTTTTTTTTTTTAAGATTTTATTTATTTGACAGAGACACAGTGAGAGAAGGAACACAAGCAGGGGGAGTGGGAGAGGGAGAAGCAGGCTTCCCGCTGAGCAGGGAGCCCAATGCGGGGCTCAATCCCAGGACCCCAGGATCATGACCTGAGCCGAAGGCAGGCGCTTAACGACTGAGCCACCCAGGCGCCCTTCCCCTTCAGACAGTCTTAATCATGCCTCAAAATGAGGTTCTTTTTATTTTTTTGGGGTAATTTATATATTTTTTAATAGAGTGTTTGCTGTGGTGTTGTTAAATATACATAAAAATAGCTGTTATTTCTCTTTGAGATAGAGAAACAATAGGCAGTGAGTTTACCCTACTAATACGGTTGTTAGGTAAAAAATAACAACAATAAAAAACTTCCTAACAATACTTCATATCTTTCTTATAGTCACAGTGGCATGCTGGTTCCTCTGTGCTTTTGTTACAGACTTTTAACTTCTGTTATTTCTAAATGGAGAGGTTATTCTTGAATTAAAGGAGGATATTTAGACAGTCATTGACTTTGTTCAGTTTGTGTTATCTTGTTAACATCTCTACAAGCCTCATAGTTAAAAACTGTTGTAGTTCTTGCTTTTCCTCAACTCTAAATCTTAAGAAACCGAAATCAAATGGCTAAAGTATGAATGAGATTTATCATTCATATAAAATTAGAGTATCAGTGTCAGATAACTCCTAAATATTTAAACATACTTAAGTGGCCTTTTGGTTTTGGGATGCTCATGCCACATTTGGATGTGGTCAGTGTTACACTATAACATTTGTTCCTCTCAAGGTGAATTGGTTTGAGGAGTGACTTCAGAAGACTTAGAAGATGTAACCACAAGGTGTTGCTCACAAGGTACAAACCTTTGTTTGAGAGATTGGGTACTAGCTCACACATATTATTTTAGGATACGTCTAAGGCTTTTAAACAGTTAAATTCTATATTTAACACCTTCAATAGAAAGTGGTTATTCTGTTGCATAGCATCTTTCTATTGCTGTATAAGGAGTCTTTTGTTTATATATTTAAGATTTAATTCTATTTTCTAGTTATAATAAGAAATTTATATTCCTGAGTGAATTTTAATTGTAATAGAGGATCCCAGGAGTCCTCTGGTAGGAGAAGGGGCCTCCTGGAGCTGAGCTGTTCCCATTGTTTTGTTGTTGTACCTGCAAGACAGTAGTGTATTTTAGGAGACAGTTTTGTTGTAATTGGTATGAGACTCACTGTATCATGTGTTCTGGGAAATTTAGTATTGGGCAGAGTGGTGATTTTTTTGTTTTGTTTTTAATGAGGCAGATTTATTGATTTCCAGCTTTTCATGAAGATTTTGGCCTGTTGGGAGCAGTGCTTATAATGCTCAATTGCTAAGATCCAAAATTATACAGTTTCTAGTAGCAGATATTAAATTGAACATCACAGAATCGATTATTTTACATTTTTGTTTTCCATATGTTTTTGCTTTAAGATAAGTTTCAAAATCTAAGGTTACCAAAGTATTTTTGGAAATAGCTCCTTAGCTATTAATGTAAATGATTGAGGCCTGAAAACTGTAACAGATTATCATTTATTCTCTTATTTCTTACTGCTTTGGAGCTGATCTTTTTACATTATATGCTTCTTGGGTGGGGGGGCAATAGTATATGAAGTTAAGTCTTTCAGCTGTATTAGGAAGGTTGTAAAATATAGCAGAGGCAGTATGAGGCAAGTGAGGAGTTCTGGCTACTTAAAGCTTTATGATATTGGATAAGTTAAACTCTTAGTTTTACTTTCCTCATTTGCATAGTAATGTAATAATGTCTTCCTGCATTTATTATGAGAGTAGATGAAACAATGAATTGGATGGTTGTTTATAGAGTGAAATTTTATACAGCTGTTTTATTGCTAAGTTGACAAATTACAATGCCAAATGGTGACATGCTTTTCCTTGGCACAGTAGCTGCTGTCTGTCCCATGTGCTAATGCTCATGCCAGGTCATTCCCAGTGTTATCTTGCCATTCTTTACATCTCTGCTATTTCAGATCTATGATGAAGCAGTCTGAAGAGCTTGATAATTTCTGAATAAAAATTCCAGAATGCTTGAGGTAGAAAGCCTGAGAACTATTCCTAGTATACTTAGGGATTTCATATTAGTAGAAAATATAGCCTTTAAGAGTTCTCAGCAGTTTCTGAACTGCTCAAAAGAGAATAGAATAAGTCTTTAATTTCTGCTAAGATAGTAAGTCTACCTTTTTTACTAGATGTACAAGAGGGTGAAAGGATTGATCCTTAGCCAAATCCGTTCGCAATTTAAAATTAAGAGGCCTTAAGGGCATCTTCTAGTGATAGCATCTGTAGGACCTGTTTATCTTTCTGTCCCACTTTAATATATTTGCAGAATTATTTTGTTTATGCATTATAATTTACATATGAGAAAAAGCACAATTAGATGTTCCCTGGGCTTAGTAGTTGAAGATGCAGAGATTTTAAGTCTCAGGGTTCTGATGGTATCCATCAGATATGGTATGCTTTTCATAGCTGGTTCAAGTTCTGTTTCTGAAATGCTGTGGTTTCTTTAGAAACGCATACTGGGGAGGCAAGTGGGGAAAGTCATTACACATGCTTATATTGTTTAAGTTCTCTTACAGAAGCAAGTACAAAGCTGTGGCGACTGTTTTCTTTATTAACATATGGTTATACAGTAGAAAAGCATGATTTTCGTTTATACCTTAGCTTTTGTTTTCAATTAAAATTGTGAAATGCAACAGCCATTCTTAAAATCTGTTACTTTAATTAAAAAATAATGATGCTCTGTTTTGTGAATTAGACCTATGAGATTTTTTTTTTTTTAAGATTTTATTTATTTATTTGACAGAGAGAGACAGTGAGAGAGGGAACACAAGCAGGGGGAGTGGGAGAGGGAGAAGCAGGCTTCCCACTGAGCAGGGAGCCCGATGCGGGGCTCGATCCCAGGACCCTGGGATCATGACCTGAGCCGAAGGCAGACGCTTAACCGACTGAGCCACCCAGGCGCCCCGACCTATGAGATTTTACAAGCAACTTGCTTAGTGGAATTATTAATAGTTCTTGAAATATATAAGTTTTGGTGATATGGTGGATGATCTAGGGAAGAGTCAGACTGTTGAAATCAATTCTGTTTTTTATTTTCTTTGGGCAATTGGATGATGAAATGTATTCAATACCTTGGATTTTATTCTTTCTGAATCCACCCTTTCTAGATCTCTTCATTTAAAGTTCAGAAGACTGTGATTCTGTCTTTATAGAGGAATGTTATAATGCAAGTAGAGATAGGTTTATTTTACAAATGAAGAAGAAAATAACTTATAGTAAGGTTTATAATCAACCTGAAAGGATGTAATTAACATTAACATGCTCAGAAATGAAAGTAAATGGAATATTTGGGGAGTTGAGCATGATGATTTAGAACTGAGATTCGATTAAACTAGGTTTTGCAAATATATTTGAGATTTATTTTACTAGGAAGTGAAATGTGAAGAAATCATTTGAAAGCATTGAGAACTGCTATATATGTGTGTATGGGATTTGCATGCATTTCAAGTACATATAATACTGTTATGAATAAAAAGGGTGGTGTTGACAAGATTTGGGTTATCTTTCTACAAGTGGTGTTGGATTTGTGCTGTCATACCTGTTGGGTGATATACCTTGGAATCAAAAACATACATATTTAAGGTAGTTAACCGTGCTATAATGTATAATATAGACTGCCTGTAATTCAGCTAGCTCTTAAGTAGGAATCTTTCATTGCTTTTGTGTCTGTCATGAAGGCTGCCTTATAAAAGGAGAATTAATCAGTCACAGATATTGCTTATTGGTTTTTGTCTATATTAGTACCTCTGTGAACTAAAAGAGCTATACACATTGGGTAAATATGCCAGTAACATTTGGGCATTCATTTACCTGGTAATTTCATACTGGGGAAAAACTCAAACCATTGGAAAATGAGATTATTATATTTTTCATTCTTTTATATGTGAGTTACAAATGAATACTTCATAATCTAGGCTTGGTATCTAGAGTTAAAAATACATTATTTTTTCTTTTATTAGGTTAGTATGAATTCAGTTAGCATCATAAAAATAATATAATGGAAGAGTAGAAGAGGAAAAAAAGGAAAAAGTGCAGTTTAGTCAGTGAGCCTAAGGACTTATATGTACAGAGAATTGGTTTTAGATTTCTCAGGGAAGAGAGAAGAAGCACAAATCATAATTGCTACTTCACAGTGCTTGTACTCACTAGAATCTGTATGTATTCTGAAATCACTGAAAGAACAATTTAAAGCTCTTTAGAATCAGGTTCTAGTTAGCATAGTATGGTTTAGAATAGTTTAAGAATTTGGAGAACAAGATGATTATGAACTCTGCCTAGTCAAGTAGGAGGTGGTTCTTGGGCTTGAATTGAGGAGTCTCTGGATTGTTACTGGAAGGGGAGGAAACGTACAGAGGTAAGGCAAGAGCCGTTGAGTGGGCAGAGACAAGAGAACGTCAGTGAGCTACCTATGAATAAGGCTCAATTCAGAATAGATTTGGTTTTTCTTTTATGTTTTACATCTCTTACCCCAAATTAACACTCCATATTCCTTTTCCCCATCTGACCTTTCTCTGAGAGGTATTTTATTTTCTTAAAAAGAAATAAGCCTTCTCTTTCTAAAGGCAGAGTGGTCTGAATAGAGTCAACATATTTAGATATGTTCAGTGGCACCTATTTTATTTTCAAGTAGAATAAGGAAGCCTTGAGAAAAGAACTAGGGCCTTTAGAGTTGGATAAGGATTCACACCCTGGTGGGTCCACCATTCGACTTTTGACTTGGGGCAAATTTAACATTCTTTCCATTAATTTTGTATGGGAACAGTACTATATACCTCATGGGGTTGTTGTTTTCATTAAATGAAGTCATATATATAAACTAAATATGATGCCTGGTCTACACAATGAATAAATGGTGGTTTAAAAAATTACTTATAATTGAAACAAATAGTTGAAGTAATTCTATATGATAAACTAAGATGAGCATTTAAAAATAATTTGTAGTAAAGAATGCAGTTTACTTTGTATACTTAAGCAGTTTTCTCTGTTTAATTCTTTACGGTTCTCATTTTTCTATCTCTTCTTTCTTTTAGGAGACAAGGATGGCAGCAAGGTGACTACAGTGGTGGCAACTCCTGGGCAGGGTCCGGATAGGCCACAAGAAGTCAGCTATACAGACACTAAAGTGATTGGAAATGGGTCATTTGGTGTGGTATATCAAGCCAAACTTTGTGATTCAGGAGAACTGGTTGCCATCAAGAAGGTCTTACAGGACAAGAGATTTAAGGTAAGACCTTTGGTATTTCATGTATTTTATTGCTATCAATAGATGTAAATAAGTATTTTTTTCATTCATTTCTCTTTGCTTCAGATTTGCTTCAAATTTCATTTACTGTGCAAATTTATTATAGAGACTTTATTTTCTGTTTTGTATTTTGTAGAGATAAAATTCAGTAAAGATTGCAATATTTTTGAACCACTGCTGAGTGATATATGATTTTAAAATGTTGTGAAAGTAGATTAAAATTTCTTAATTTATACTTTTAAAAAGTGACCTGGATCTCATTGGTATAGGAGACCAGAGAAACTCTACCTGTGGTGTTTGATCGTTTGAACAATTGACTGTCCTTCCTTTCTTAAAATTTCCTTTGAATCTGTGATGCAACACTATCATTTATTTTTTCCTAAATACCTCTGATTTTCTTTGCAATTTTCTTATGTCTTCCATCCATCTACCCCTAGAAACCAGCCATCCCCACAGTTTAGTTTATTTTCATTTCTTACACTAGCTCTTTAGGGGATCCTATGCATGAATGGTTCAGAGGTCATCTCTATTTTATGGTATATAGTGGAGAGTCAGGAGACCTGGGCTCTAATGTAGGCTCTGCCATTAACAAGCCAAACAGCTCTGTTCCATTCTCTACTTTCCCTACCTGTGCAACATTTTACTGAGAGTCTCTCCTGTGCTAGCAACCATGCCAAACTTGAAGGCCTATAAAAATAAATGAGATGATCACTCCTCTGAAACAGCACACAGTCTGTTAGCTCTGTTCTCTAGAATGTCCCAAACATTCTAAAGAGGTTTTTTTTTTAGAAAAAAAAATTCTTATACCTTTTGTCTTCAGTTCTCACACTCTCTCCTAAGTACTAGTCCCCTGCTGCCAAATGCCCATTGGATCTTGATTTGTTATCTCAGGTTGGCAAGGCTTCTTGTCTAATCCTGACCTGACTTTTAAGACCCAATGCAAATCCTTTCCTTTTTCCTTTTTCCTTCTAATGATTCCTTCCCATTCCCTTTTGCTTTTTCCTTCTAATGATTTTGTTATTCACCTTGTCATTCAGACTTTTCTATTCTCTCATACCTCATATCTAGTTGTTATCAAACTTCATTGATTTTTTTTCCCCCCTCACTGCCTTGATGATTGTAACTTCTTTCCCTTTTTCATCACTACTATTCTAGTCAGTCCCTTACCATTATTTGGCTTACCCACTAGTAAGACTCTACTTCTGGGGCGCCTGGGTGGCTCAGTTGGTTAAGCGACTGCCTTCGGCTCAGGTCATGATCCTGGAGTCCCTGGATCAAGTCCCACATCAGGCTCCCTGCTCGGCAGGGAGTCTGCTTCTCCCTCTGACCCTCCCCCCTCTCATGTGCTCTCTCTCAAATAAATAAATAAAATCTTTAAAAAAAAAAAAAGACTCTACTTCTGATCTTCTGCATACCAGCACTAGAATAACCCCACAGTTCAGTTTGGTCATACTGTTTCCCCTGCACACAATTCTATGGTTCCTCATAGTCTAGAAAATAAAGCCTGCCCAGTTCAGTAGTGTGTTCAGGAACTTCCACAGTCTTGCCTTATCTCTAGATACTCAGCTTTCCAAGCCTTCTCTCCTACTATCCTTGAAATATATTGGTCTTTATGGCTTCATTGCTTTTATTTAGCTTCCGTTAGCACTCCCATTCTCTTGCTAATCTAAATCTTGTGCACATATAAAAACCCTTGTCAGATTGCGCCTTTATGAAATTTCTCACATGATTCCAGCCAGCCTGTGGATCTTGTTGTTCTAAATTCCTTGAACACTTACTGTTCATAAACTAGGAAATTCCAAATTTTTTCATGACAAGGACTCCATTTTTATTACGTGTATCCTGGGTGCCCACACATTCAGTGGTTTTTTTTTTTTTTGGATTAGTAGTTGATGATAGCAGATGCTTTCCAAATTCTTGTTATATGCTCAGTGATTTACTAAGATTTTTACATAAGTAGTTTTATTTGAGCCTTATCATTAGTTCTGTGAGATTGGTACTGTTATTATTGGGATAAGAAAACCTACGCACAGAGATTATAAATTAACTTGCCCAGGGTCACACAGTTAGCAAGTGGAAAGTTGGGCAAGTGAATCCACACATTCTGACTCCAGAGTGCTTTACTAAACATTTTTATCATCACTGCATCAGAACAATAGATTTTGTTTAGAACGTATTTGGTTAATTCTTTTTCTTGCTTTTTTTTTTAATTAAAATTTTTTCCTTTGGTGTGATTAGGTTATTCCTTTGAAATGCAGTTTGGTTCGTTTGTTTTTGTATGTATCCCTTCTTAGAATGTTACTCCTGTTCTTCTTGGCTTTTTTTAAAAAAAATTATATTTTCAGTCTGTGAAACACACTAACATGGTTCCAAAGATCAAAAATATACAAATGTCATTTCCTGTCTGTTCCCACTGTCATGTTTTTTAGTTTTATTGTTTTTTATTATTTTTTTAAAGATTTTATTTATTTGACAGAGAGAGACACAGTGAGAGAGGGAACACAAGCGGTGGGGTGGGAGAGGGGAGAGGCAGGCTTCCTGCAGAGCAGAGAGCCCAATGTGGGGCTCCATCCCAGGACCCTGGGATCATGACCCCAGCCTAAGGCAGATGCTTAATGACTGAGCCACCCAGGCGCCCCTGTAGTTTTAACTTATAATATTATTATTATGAATGTAGTTTAACATCTTTTCACCTGTTCACAGTCCATTTTGTTTGCTTTTGTGAGTATATGTGAATTGTTCTTTTTTTCTTTTTTCTCGTTGCCCATTTTTAAAATGGGTTTTTGGCCTTTTCCTCTCAACTCTGAACAATTTTTTATTATGGATTTAGCCTTTGTGATATATGTAGTATTTTTACTTTGTGTATTCTATTTTTCTACCATATGATATTCTTTTCTTATATCTGGATTTTAAGTTATTAAGTAGAAAGCCTTTCCTTATGGAAAGCCTTTCCCTCAGATTAAAGAGAAATTCATCCACTTTTTTCTGGTAATTATAAGATTTCACTTTTTACATTTAAATTCCCTGATCCATTTGAAGTTTATTCCTGTTTCTGGAGTTTATTCTTATGTATGATATGAATTATTGATCTAATTTTATCCTTTCTAACTCATTAACCAGTTAGTTGCTCAGTACAGTTATTAAAAGGTCTGTCTTTGCTCCAGTGACTTGCGATGGTATTGTTAATATATGCTAAATTTCCACATGGACTTGGTCTATTTCTGGACTTTCCATTCTGTTCCACTAGGTCATTTGCATATTCCTTTGTCATTACCACACTATTTTAATTATAGAGCTTTACAGTATGTTTTAATGTCTCCTAGAGCTAATCTACCCTTGTAGCTTTCCTTTTTTGTGTTTTCTAGCTATTCTTGAGTGTTTGTTTTTCCATATGAACTTTGGCATCAATTTGACTAATTCCATAAAAAAGCTTTTTGATATTTTTAATTGAAATTTCGTTAACTTACAAATTAACTTAGGGAGAACTGACCTATTTGTGATGTTGAATTATCCAGGAATAAGAGATATCTTTCTATTTGTTCAAGTTTACTTTTGTGTCTTTCAGGAGTTTTGTTATATAGGCTTTTGACATTTCTAGTTAAGTTTATTCCTTAATATTTATTGCTTTTGTTGCTGTTGTATGGTTTTGTTTTTGTTTTTATTTTTTTCTTCTACATGCTAAAAAGTGGTAAGTTCAGTTCTTTCCACTTTATCACCTTTCCTTTGTGAGACTTAAGTATTCTTTGTTCTCCTTGCTAAATGTTAACTGTTTCCAAAGGAAAAAAAAGAAATAAAATTTGATATATTGGCCAGTTCATTTTTCTTGATTATCATAAAATAGTAGGAATTTTTATGACAACTTAAAATTCTGTAGTTTCACTTCTGTGATTTACATAGCAGCTGCCTAGGATTACACTAAATAATTATGTATTTCCAGAAAAGGTTGAAATAGGGTCTTCTCCTTGCCCAGTCAAATAAATCATCCTGCTGAACCTGCTAATATCAGTGAAAGGCAGTTTGTTTTGGTGAAAAAATGAGAGAGAAAATGGTCAGAGACAAAAAGAAAACCAGGAGTAATTATCCCTGCACACTAGGCACATAAACTATATCTAAGACACTGAGCTTTTCTATTAGGAATTTTTGGTATAATCTTCATTTCAGTAGTGTTCTACCTATAGTTTGAATGTCTTTTTTTCTTCTGTGACCCATCATACCGTGGCAAATTACTTAAACAGAAATTAAATTACTTCACTTGGCTGGTTTGGAAGTGCTTGTGATAGAAAATGCTCTTGTGGTCTTGTAGAGGTAAAGTCCAGCTAGGTACCTTATGTAGACCTTTTGTTAGAGCAGGGAGAAGATTAATCAGTCCCAAAAGCTACTGACAGTTGTTGAGGCTGGCTTTTCCAATTTGAAAATCGGTAAGTTGTGTTTTTAATTAATTAGTGATTTAGCCTCATTAACTATTAATTTCAGTTCTCCTTTGAGCTTAGTCATAGGTTTCAGGTCTCCTGCTTGGTTTCACTAGTTCTGTGGTTAGGATATGGGGGTGGAGATGTGAAACATAACTGTCCTTCTATTGTGAATAGAGAGTGAGTAGGGCCCTACTTTTAATATATACCATTTTCAAAAATGAGGAGAGATAATGTCTGGTTTTGATCCTTGGGGTTATTATTATTCTCTGCATGGATATTGTGGAGACAGCATAGAAGAAAGAAAACCTTGGTTGTTCACTATTCAGTAGTTTTGTAAGCTAGAGCATATTCATTAACTTTACGAGCCTCAGTTTTATCATCTGTTAAAATGAGGATGCTACTACTACAGCAATGCCCCAGCCTACTCTTTGGCACAGAAAAGAATTCAATAAATATTGTGTTCCCTTTTTTCTCCAATGTTGTATGAATCAAATGAAACAATTATGAGAACATTTTCTGAATTTTAAAACTCCTCGTAACTAAATTCTGTTCTTATTTTTAGGCATCTGAATTAGTACAAATGGCTATTCACTTTGGAAATTTTACTTGATTGTTTTACTTGCTCTTAAATTTGATAATCTTTTTTTTTTTTTAAGAAACATTTTTTCTTTTTTAGAGAGGGATGGGGGAGGGGCAGAGGGAGAGAGAGGATCTTAAGCAGGCTCCATGCCCAGCGCAGAGCCTGACATGGGGCTCGATCTCACAACCCTGAGACCTGAGCTGAAATCAAGAGTCTGACCTTAACAGACTGAGCCACCCAGGTGCCCCTAAATTTGATGATCTTTTTGAGGCACCTAATTGTATTTATGTAACTATTTTAAGTCATTTGTGGAAAATCTGTTTCCTGATAAAACTGACAAACAACTTAAAAAGAAATAGTAATCTTTACTTATGCCATATGGAGGTATGTTCTTTGAGTCATAGAAACTTGTTATCGAGAGAAGGTAAAAACTAGGTCTTAACCTCTGTGGAGGAGAGAGGGAAGGACAGTAGGTAGGAAAGATCATACACTGCTGTGCAACTCTAAGAAAGTTAAAGCAAAACCAATGGGGAAGTCTCAGCCTGAGGTTGAACCAGAGGAGTACAGTGTTTCCTGGGAAAAGGTCTCCATTAAATATGTTTGCCATGGTCAGGCATTTTCTGGAACAGTTCATGGGAAGCTTGGCATGGCTTTAACAGGAGAATGTCTTTGAGAGCTCAGCAGCTGGGGCTGTGGGTCAATTATGCTCCTTGCAGTGGGAGATCTGAGAGGCACATTTTCATAATTACCAAACCAAGCCTTGTAGGGATATGCTACTTTCCCAACTGTGTAGGTAGTGACTAGTAAAATGTTTTTTTAATTGATTTGAATTTTTAGAGACTGTGCAAAGGTTGCTGTGGAAGAGTTCTGTTGATTTTGCTTTTAAAATTATATATAGTTTTATTGCATCTATTATTCCGGAGACACAAAAAATGGAGGTGTGATATTTGTGGTCTTGAATGTCCTTTTTCTGGCTTTCAGTGGCTTGAATGCCTTGAGTGAATGAGAAATAAAACTTAATATAAGGCAGCCAGAGTAATTAGGCAAAAAAAAAAAAAAGGCATCCAAATTGGAAAGGAGAAGTACAACTGTCACTATTTGCAAATGACATGATATTATATATAGAAAACCCTAAAGACTCCATCAAAAAAACTTTTAGAACGAATGAACTCAGTAAACTTGCAGGATACACAAAAATCTCTTGCATGTCTATACACTAATAATGAGCTATCAGAAAGAGAAATAAAGAAAGCATCCTCATTTACAATTGCATTAAAAAGGATAAAATTCTAGGAATAAATTTAACTACAAGGTGAAAGACTCAATATTGAAAGTTATAAGACACACAAATAAATGGAATGATATTCTGTGCTCATGAATTGGAAGAAATCAATTTTGTTAAAATGGCCATATCACCCAAAGTAATCTACAAATTTAGTGCAATCCCTATCAAAATTTCAGTGGTGTTTTTTAAAAAAGATTGATTGATTGATTTGAGAGCAAGTATGAGTAGGGGGAGGGGCAGACAAAAAGAGTGGGGAAGGGAGAGAATCCCAAGCAGACTCTGCGCTGAGTACGGAGCCCAATGCGGGGCTCGATCCCATGACCCCGAGATCACATCCTGAGCCAAAACCAAGAGTCAGATGCTTAACCAACTGAGCCATCCAGGGGCCCCTGCTATTTTTCAAAGAAATAGAACAAATAATCCTAAAATTTGTATGGGACCATGAAAAACCCTGAATAGCCAAAGCAGTCTTGAGAAAGAACAAAGCTGAAGACATCATACTCCCTGGTTTCAAATTCTATTACAGAGCTGTAGTAATCAAAACAATGTGGTATTGGCATAAAAAAAAAAAAAAGAAGATACATAGATCAATGGAACAGAATAGAGAAAGCCCAGAAGTAAACCTATGCATATGTGGTTAATTAATCTATGACAAAGGAACTGAGAATATACAATGGGAGAAAAAAAGGATAGTCTCTTCAATAAATGGTGTTGAGGAAACTGTACAGCCACATGCAAAAGAATGGAACTGGACCACTATCTTACACCAAACACAAAAATTAACTCAAAATGAATTAAAGACCTCAACATGAGGCCTAAAACTGTAAAACTTCTAGAAGAAAACAGTAGTAAACTCTTTGACATAGGTCTTGGCAATAGGTTTTTGAGTCTGACACCAAAAGTAAAAGCAAACTAAAGCAAAAATAAATAAGTAGGACTACATCATACTAAAAAGCTTCTCCAGAGCAAAGGAAATGATCAACAAAATGAAAAGTCAACCTACTGAATGGGAGAAATGCACTGAATGATATTCTATTGTATCCATGTATCGCAGTTTGTTCATTCATTCACCTATTGAAGGACATCTTGGTTGCTTCCAAGTTTGGGCAGTTATGAATAAAGCTGCTGTAAACATTCATTTGCAGGTTTTTGTGCGGTTGTAAGTTTTCAGTTCATTTGGATAAATACCAAGTAATACAATTGCTAGATTGTATGATAACAGTTTGTTTAGTTTTGCAATAAATTGCCAAACTATCCTCCAAAGTGACTGTACAGAATGATTTTATATTCCCACTAGCAGTGAAAAAGAGATTTCCTATTGCTCCATATCCTCATCAGCCTTTGGTGTTGTCAGTATTTTAAATTTTAGCCATCCTAATAGGAGAGCAGTAGTATCTTGTTTTAATTTGCAATTTTCTGATGATTTATGATGTTGAACATCTTTTCATATGCTTATTTGCTATCTGTGTATCTTCTTTGATGAGGTGTCTGTTCAAGTCAATGCTCATTTTTAATGGTTGTTTGTTTTCTTACTGTTGAGTTTTAAGAGTTCTTTATATATTTTGGATAACAGTGCTTTCTCACGTATGTGTTTTGCAGAGATTTCTCCCAGTCTGTGACTTGTCTTTTCATTAGCAGAAGTTTTAAATTTTAATCAAAAGTCTAATTTGTCAATTTTTTTTCATGGATTATGCTTTTGGTGTTGTATCTAAAAAGTCACTGCCAAACCCAAGGAGACCTAAATTGTCTCCTCTATTGTCTTCTACGTGTTTTGTAGTTTTGCCTTTTCTGTGATCTATTTTAAGTTGATTTTTGTGAAAGGTATAAAATCTGTGATTACGTTCATTTCTTTGCATGTGGCTGTCCAGTTATTTCAGCACTCTTATGAAAAGACCAACCTTTCTTGATTGAAATGCCTTCGAGCCTTTGTCAAAGTTCAGTTGACTATATTTGGTGGCTGTTTCTGGGCTCTGTGTTTTGTTCTAGTGATGTATTTGTATATCACACGGTCTTTTTTTTTTTTTTTTTCCTGTAGCTTTATGGTAAGTCTTGAAGTCATTCAGTGACAGTTTTTTGATTGTTCTTCAATATTGTGTTCACTGTTGGATGTCCACAAAATAACTTGCTGGGATTTTGATTGGGATTGCATTGAATCTGTTGATTGGGAAGAACTGGCATCTTGGCAGTATTAAGTCCTCCTATCCATGCATATGAAATATGTTCCTGTTTATTTAGATCTTTGGTTTCTTTCCTCAGAGTTTTATGGGTTTCCTCATGTAGATTTTGTACATATTTTGTTGGATTTATACCCAAGTATTTCTTTTTGGAGGGGTGCTAAATTGTATTGTGTTTTTAATTCTAAATTCCAATTGTTCATTGCTGGTGTATAAGAAAGCATTTGGCTTTTGTACCTTAAACTTGTACCTGCAGTCTTGTTATAATCACTTATTAGTTCCAGGAGGTTTTGTGGTTGATTCCTTGAGATTCTTTTACATAGACAACCAGGTCATTTGTAAACAAAGATAGTTTTATTTCTTCTTTTCCAATTTATATACCTTTTATTTCCTTTTTCTGTCTTACTGTATTCTGTACAATGTTGAATGGGGCGGGGGTGAGAAGTCTTTTTGTCTTATTCCTGTTCTTAGTAGGAAAACACCTAGTTTCTTCACATTAAGTATGTTAGCTATAGATTTTTGTAGATGTTGCTTTTAAATTTGATGTAGTCTCATTTGTCTATTTTTGCTTTAGTTTCTTGTCCTTTTTGGTGTCCCCAAAAGAAGGAAATCCTATCACTTGCCACAACAAGGATGAGCCTTAACGACATTATGCTAAGTGAAATAAGCCAGTCACCAAAGGTTAAGTACATTGCCAACTCCAGTGTACTGAAGCTCTTCCCCTGTATTTGCTTATAGGATTTTTATAGTTTTAGGTTTCATGTTTAGGTCTTTAATTCATTTTGAGTTAATTTTTGTGTGTGGTGGAGGTAAGGGTTCATCTTCATTCTTTTGCTTCTTGGTCCAGTTTTTCCAACACCCATGTGCTTAAGAGATTGTCTTTTCCCCATTTTGTAGTCTTGGCACCATTGTTGAAAATTATTTGGCTATACATGAGGGTTTATTTCTGGTTCCTTCTGTTCCAGTGGTCTATATATTTGTTTTTATGCTAGTTCCATACTGTCTTGATTACAATTGGCTTATAGTTTGTTTTCAAATCAAGAATTATTAGACTTCCAACTTTGTTCTTCTTTTTCAAGATTGTTTTGGCTATTTGGGGTCCCTTGAGATTCTGTATAAGTTTTAGGATTTTGTTTTTCTATTACTGCAAAAAATGCCATTGGAATTTTGATAGGGATTACATTGAATCTCTATATGGCTTTGGGTAGTATGGACATTTTAATGTTACTAAGTCTTCTAAGCTACAAGCATGGGATGCCTCTCCATTTATTTCTGTGTTCTTTGATTTCTTTTGGCAGTGTTTTATAGTTTTCAGTGTACAAGTCTTCTGTCTCCTTGGTTAGGTTTTTCTTAAGCACTATATCCTTTTTGGCGCTATAGTAAATGAGATTGCTTTCTTTTTTGATTGGTCATTGTTAGTGTGTAGAAATACAACCAATTTTTAGGTGTTCATTTTGTATCTGAAACTTTGCTGAAATTGTTTCTTCGTTGTAACAGGCTTTTTTTTTTTTTTTAATTTGTTAGGGTTTTCTACATATAAGATCATCTCTGTGAACAGAGATAATTTTGCATCTTTTCCAATTTGGATGCCTTTTGTTATTTATTTTACTTGTCTAACTGCTCTGGCTATTATTTCAAGTACTATGTTGAATAGTGGTGGCAAAAATGATCATCCTTGCCTTGTTCCTCATTTTAAAGAAAGTTTTCAGTTTCAGTTTTTCACCAATGAATATGATGTTAAGGTGGGCTTTTCATCTTATACAGCTTATTATATTGAGGCAGTTTCCTTCCGTTACTAGTTTGTTGAGCATTCCTATCATGAAAGAGTGTTGAATTTTGTTAAATGCTTTTTCTACATCACTTGAGGTGACCATTTGGTTTTTGTCCTTAATGCTGATAATGTGGTGTGTTTACATTCATTGATTTTTGTATGTAGAACCATCCTTGCATTTCAGGTGTAAATCTTTCCATTGCAGGTATAAAACTTGGTTGTGATATATAATCCTTTCAGCATGCTGTTGTTTGGTTTGTTGGCATTTTGTTGATGATTTTTGTATCAGTATTCATCAGGAATATTGATTTGTAGTTTCTCACTGTGTCCATCCTTTTATTTGTAAGGTATATGTGTCTTTTATTTAAATGGGTTTCTTGTAGATTATAGTTGGGTCTTTTTAAAATTCATTTTTAAATTTTAAATTTAAATTTTTATTTTTAAAAATTGAGATATAATTGACATATAACATTGTGTAAGTTCTCTTTCATGTTGGTGTATTTAAGCCATTGATGTTTAAAGAGATTATTGATGTAGTTGGATCATATTTTTGCCCTGTTTGTTTACTGTTCCTATTTTGTCCTTGTTTCTTCCTTTTTCTTCCTCTCTTTTCCTGCAATTGAGCATTTTATATGATTCTGTTTTTTCTCCTCTCTGACAGTATCTATTATACTTTTTAAAACCTTTTTCAGTGGTTGGAGTTGAGTCTACTGTGTACATTTACAACTTTTTGAAGTGCACTTTCAAGTAACACTATACTGTCATGGATAGTGGACTTATCTTATGACAGAGTATTCCCAATTTCTGCTTTCCATTCCATATAACACTGCTGTCATTATTTTCACTAATCCATAAGCTATAATCACTGAATACATTATCGCTGTTACTATTTTGAACTGTTGCTGCTAGATCAATTAATTCTCTAATGCTCTTCCTTTCTTTACATAGATACAGATTTCTTACCTATGTCATTTTCCTTCTTTCTAATGAATTTTTTATTTTAACATTTCTTGGATGGCAGGTCTACTGTTGACAGATTCTGTCAGTTTTTGTTTTCTGAGAAAGTCTCAATTTCTCCTTCACATTTGAAGAATAATTTTACTAGGTGCAGAATTCTAGATTGGTTGGTTTTTTTTCTTTCAACATTTTAAATATTTTACTTCACTCTCTTCTTGTTTGCATGACCTTTGAAGAGAAGTTCAATGTAATTCTTACCTTTGCCTGCCTATGGGTAAGGTTTTTTTCCTCCTCTGGCTTCTTTCAAGATTTCTTCTTTATCTTTGATCTTTTGCATTTTGAATATGATATGCCTCGGTATAGATTTTTTGGTATTAATCCTCTTTTATGTTTTTTTGAGCTTCCTGCATGTGTAGTTTGGTGTCTGACATTAATTTTGGGAAATTCTCAGTTGTTGCTTCCAGTGCTTTTTCTGTTCCTTTTTCTCTTCTTCTTGTGGCATTCCCATTTTACATATGTTACAACTTTTGTAATTGCCTCAATAGCTCTTGGATATTCTCTTCTTTTTCATTTTTTTTTTCTCTTTGCATTTCAGTGTTGGAAATTTTGTTGTCATTTCTTTAGGCTTACTGATTCTCTCCTTGGCCATGTCCAGTGTATTGATCAGCCCATCAAAGGCATTGCTAATTTCTGTTACAGTGGCTTTGATTTCTAGCATTTACTTTTTTTTTTTTTTTCTAGCATTTACTTTTAAATCTTTTTAAAGTTTCCATCTTTCTCAGCTTACTTTATGTATCTGTTTTTGTGTGTTACCCACTTTTTCCATTAGAGCCCTTAGTGTGTTAATCAGTTGTTTTAAATTCTTAGTCTGATAATTTCAACATCCCCACTATATTTCAGTGATTCTGATGCCTGCTATGTGTATTCACACTTTGATTTTTGTCTTTTAGTATTTTTTGTAATTTTGTGTTAAAAGCTGGATGTGATATATTCAGTAAACGTTACTTAGGTAATAGACCTTTATTTTGAGTTTTTGTTTATCTGGCAGGAGTTAGACTGTTTATTGTTTGCTGTAGCTGTAGATGTCAGAAGTTGAAATTTCTTCTGGTGTCCCTTTTATTTTTTTTCCTGTTGTTTTTGGATTTCCTGAGAGACTTCTTAAATAAATTCTGAGACATGCATTTCTTTCCATTGTATTTCCCCATTATTATAGGGGAATCCTATTGATCTAGTGGTAAGGTATGACAGGAGGAAAAGTGTTCTATAGTCTTAAAAAATCATGTCTGAGTCTCTTAGTGAACCTGTGCTATGGGCTTGACCTTTATAAATGCTTTTCAGTTTTTTGTCCCTCTTCCTTCCTCATAGGTGAGATAAGAAGGCTAGAGGGGGCTGGAGTTTTGTATCTCCCTTTGTGCACATGGAAAGCTAGATGAGGTTAGAATTGGGTATTTCCCTTTCCCCACTTTTAAGTTTAGAGAAGGCTAGAGTTGGGTATTTCTTTTCCCCCAGTTTAGTTAGCTTTGGTAGAATAGTTTTCCTTGAGGGCAGGTGTTAAGAACAGAATGCTCTGGGCCTTTTTATAAATGGCTACTTTTCTTCTCATCTGCTTCCTCCAGGTTTTTCCTAGATCTTCACTGTGAGGATCTGATAGAGCTTTAGAGATAAAACTGAGAAAAGCATGGGGCGTGCCTCTCTGGATCTTTTCACTCCCAGACTTGTTCATATTACTCCTATGTTAATTACAGTTTAAGTTTTCCTCTACTGGTACTGGCTCTGTAGGCAGTTTCTGCTCCTGGGCTTCTGTTCCAATAAGCTGTGATTCTGTGTATCTACCTGTCTTTCTCCATTTTTTATGGCAGTGGTTTGCCATGTGACCTCAATTTTTTGGTGGATTTAAGAAGAGTTGTTGATTTTCAGTTTGTTCAGCTCTTTTCTTATTGTGAAGATGAGAGGGATGACTCCCAAGCTCCTTACATACTAGACTGGAGCCCAAAAGTCCTTCCTTTTCTCATTTTATTTATCTTTTTATTGTTGAGTAGAGTTCTTTATTCTGGATACAGATCCCTTATCAGACTTACAAATGTTTTCTCTAGTGGGTAGGGCAGTCAGTAGAAACCTTGTTAGCCATAGCAAGGATTTTGGCTTTAAATCTCTTCAAAGTGGGGAGCCACTGGAGGTTTTAAGCAGAGAAATCCTGTTATCTATCTTATATTTTAAAATATAAGATCACTCTGCCTGCTTTGTTGGATATAGATGGAAGGTCAACAGAGGGAAGCTGAATGACCATATAGCTCAGCAGAGGTATGCTGAAAGACAGACTAGAAAGGTGGTGAGAAATGATCATTTCTTGGAGATACACAAACACACAAACGTTTTTATATTGATAATTGTAAATACAACCTGCAATTGTAAGAAATAATACAGAGATCCCATGTATCCTTTGCCCAGTTTCCCTCAATGGTAACAACTTGCAAAATTATAGTGCAATATCAAAACCGGGATATTGACATTAATACAGTCCACCAGTCTTGTTGAGATTTCCCCAGTTATACTTGTACTCATTTGTGCATGCGTGTGTGTGTGTACTTTTATACAGTTTTATTACATATGTAGTTTTGTATATTCACTAGAACACTTCCTTCATCACAAGGATCCTCATATTGCCCTTCTATAACCATACCCATTTCTCTCCCTGCCGTTCCTCCACTCTTAACCCCTAGTTTAAACCCTTGCAACAACCAGTAACCTGTTCACCTTATCTACAATTTTTTTATTTCAAGAATACCAATGGAATCAAATACGGTATGTAACCTTTAGGGATTGGCTTTATTTGCTCAGCAAAGTTCTCTGGAGATTCATTAAAATTGTTGCATATATCAATAAATAGTTGTTTTCTTTTTCTGAGTAGTATTTCATAGTGTGGTATACTATGGTTTGTTTATCCATTCACCTGTTGAAAGACATCTGGTAGCCATTCTGAATAATACGGCTATGAAATTCATTTATAGGTTTTTGTGTGAACATAAATTTCCATTTCAGTGGTGTTAAGGCCTAAGAGTGCAATTGCTGGAATCTTGGAGACACACACACACACACACATTTTTAAGATTTTATTTTTAAGTAATCTCTATACCCAAAGTGGGGCTCAAACTGATAAGAGTCGCATGCTCTACTGGCCAAGCCAGCCACGTGCCCTTTGGATATATTTTGAAGGTGGGACCAACAGTATTTCTTGACAGATTGAATGTGAGGTCGGAGAGAAAGAAGATTCAAGATTTCAAAATTTTTGACCTGTGCAGCTAGAAGAGTCAAATTGTCAGTAATTGAGATAGGATATGGGTGGAGCAGGTTTAAGGAAGATCACGAATTTTGCTCGTGACATGTCAAGTTGAGATGCATATTAGACACAGAAGAATTGACATGTAGTTAGTTGGCTAAAAGATCCTGGAGTACATAGGAAAGTTCTAGTCTGGGGATATAAAACTGGGAGTCATCCGCCTTTAAAGTCCTGAGACTGGAAGAGTTCGTAGAGGTAGCTGAAAAGAGGTGAGACACCAAGTTCTGTCTACTCCATTGTTTAGAAAATAGAGAGATTAGGAAGAACTAGTAAAAGAAACAGTGAATTTGGCCAGGGAAGAAGGAGAAATTGCGGAGAAAGCATTTCAAAGAGTGACCAACTGATCATCTATTTTTGTGGAAACCATAGTTGTAGCATGTAAGCATAATCCCTCTAGTAGCCTGAGATTTTAGTTGTGTTGTATTCTGGTGGTATATAGGATGATATGTCTCCTTTCTAGTTTCTTTTTAGGAAAAAAGGGTTTTTGAGTTTTTGTTCATGTATTCAGAAAAGCTAGTGGTTCCAGGGAGGAGTTGCTAGTTAATATCCAACTTACGTGTATGCTTTCATGAAAACCCTTTTAAATTTAACGAAGAAGTGTTATCTTTTCAAAAAGAAGTGTTATCTTTTCAAAACTCTCACATCATTTTTTTTAAAAGATTTTTTTAATTATTTGACAGAGAGAGTATACAAGCAAGGGGAGCAGCAGAGGGAGAGGGAGAAGCAGGCTCCCCATTGAGCAGGGAGCCCGCTGTAGGGCTCGTTCCCAGAACTTTGGGATCATACCTGAGCTAAAGGCAGCTGCTTAACTGACTGAAGCCACCCAGGCACCCCTCACATCTTTTTTTTTTTTTTGATACCTCTAAAGGCAATTGTAAGTGCTTTCAATACTGAGGTCCTGCTTTATTGTCACTGTATTCTTCAAGCATATAGTAATAAATGTAGTTGATGGAATTGAGTTACATTTTGTTGTGATAGTTAAAAGAGCATGGGCTTAGGAATCTGACACACCTAGCTTAAATCTTGTCCCTGCTCTTTGCCCGCAAATTCCTTAACCTCACTATGCCTTCACCCCCTTTCTAAGTGGGGATTGATATTGTTGTCTACTTAATTGGTTTGTGGAGAGAATTAAATGAAGTCAGGAAGATAAAGTTCTTAGCAGGGTACCTGGCTCTTGATTTTCAGTAATCCTGTAGTTGTTGGTACTATCATTGTTATGGAATAATATTTCAAAGATACAGGGTTAAAGCAGTGTTGCATTTAAGTTAGGGTTGACTTACATGCTCAGGCCTCTGAAAACTAGCGTTTAAGAACCCTCACTTTCATATTTACTTCAGTCCATATTAGCCTGCTGGGAATAGAAGTTCTTTAGGCTCTCCAGGCATCCTTTCTGTTGTTTCCCTTTCCTTTCCCTTTTCTGTGCTGGACAAGTTGTTTGTGGGACTGATTGGAAAAATTTGCATGTATGAATCCTGTTTATTCCTATAAAATTGGGATTTTTTTTGTAGAAAATTTTAAGCCTGCCTGACAGTATATATAACTATAATTTATAATTTAGGTTTTTATTTATATACTAATTATAGTAATGTAAAAGAAAAATGTTACTGTAAATTTCCAGAACATTAGTTGATATTAGAAAGTCCACTCTGTATATGAGATAAATATATATAACATATATATATATTATATATATCAATGTATATATACTAAGTGTGAATGAGATTGAATATATAAGGAACTTTCTTTCCGTGCCTTTTAGAGCAGGAAATGGCAAACTGTGTGCCTGTTGCCTATTTTTGTAAATAAAGTTTTATTGGAACATAGGCACAACGATTCTTTTACATATTGTTATTGACTGCTTTTCCACCGTAACTGTAGAGTTAAGTAATTGCAACAGAGACTATGGCCTGCAGGCCCCAAAGTATTTATAATCTGGCCCTTTATAGAAAATGTTTTCTGACCTTTATTCTGGGGTATTATTTTGGTGGCTCATCTTTTACAGCCTTGCTCATTCTCAGTTTCTTGTATGATTCCTTTTCATCTGTCTGCCTACATGTTGATATTCTCCAGGATCTTCTTGGGAATGTCTTACCTGTCTTGGGGCATTTGTGATACCACTGTCCAGGTTATACTGCCTGACCAGTTTATTAGTGTCCTTTATAGACTTCTCTGCTGCTGGAGACTCTGGCTACTTCTTTTTCTTATTTTACAGTCAATTTTATCTACTCCCGTGGCTTCAAGAACCATCTAGACCTCTTGCTAGAGGATAAGATGAACATATCAGATTGCTTTCTGGACTTTTCCATTTCTGTGTCCTTCAGTCATTTCAATAAACGGTGTCCCAAACTGAATTCATTCCTTTCTTCTTCCAAAACAGCTTCCCAGGCCAGTGAACTCTACTGTCATGTTAATAGTCACATGAGTCAGAAGCTTGGTAGTTAATCACTCTCCTCCTTCTGGTTACCAAACCTATAGCAGCAGGTGCTCAAAAAACTGTTGATCTGCCTCTCAGTTGATCTGTCATTCTCTTCCTTCTGTTTTTACTTTTTTCTACCTAAGTGCAGGTCCTAGTTTAATTTATCTTCTCTTCCTTAAAAAATTTTTTTTTCATAACCAGTGATCTTCGCAAATAAATCTCTTGCTTAGAGCAGATCAGTGGTACTTTATGGCTTGTAGTATTCACACTTTTTAGACTTTCCACCAGGGCCCTTTCCAGAATTTTTCAAGGTACTAATAAGCAAATTTTTCTTAGGTCCAGTCCCCATTTACCTGTAGCACTTCCTGAGTGAGCTAGAGTTTTCACATTGTATTGTAATTGTTGGGTTGGCTTACCCATTAGAATATGAAATCTTTAAGGACTATGAATTTTATACACTCAGAGTCCTGGTTCTGACACATAGTTGGCTTCAAAATAATTGTACATGTGAAGTTATTTTCAGATGATATTCTAGCTAATTGTAGGGTCTTTGGGGGCATCTGAATTTACTGTGTAATCAAAGATTTGGAGATGGATTAAACAATTTTTCAGTCCGAATATGATTACAAAGGATGGGTGATGGAACTCTGGATGATCCTTTTTTAAAGAAGATTTTATTTATTTTGTTAGAGCACGAGCACATGAATACAGAGTGGGGGAGGGAGAGAATCTCAAGCAGACTCTGCTAGAGTGTGAGCCCAACTTGAGGCTCAATCCTAAGACCCTGAGATCATGACCTGAGCCAAAACCAAGAGTTGGACATGTAACTGACTGAGCCACTCAGACGCCTCTGGATAATCCTTTTTTGAAGATGTGTTTTGGAAAAATAGTCTTTGAAGCAAAACTTTTGAAGTCAATCCTATTTTACTATATTTTATGAAAGTGGGGCTTTCTATGGTAGGAAAGATCCGATAGAATGAAATTTGGTGAAGAAGAAAAGATGATAGCCATAGGCTGCCTACCATACGTCCACAGTATTATTAAGCTTGCTGGTTGTTACTTCACCTAAAAGTTAGCTTTTCCGTTAATGAACTTTATATAAGGGTACATAAAGTACCCTTTTGGGAATCCCTTGACTCAATGCTTTTTAGCTTCTGGGAGGTTTTTTTTTTCTTCTTCTTCTTTTTTTTGAAGTGTGAGGTGTCAAATGATGTAAAATTAAACATAGCCTCTGTCTGTTTAGAGGAGGATATATGTTAATGACTATTGCTTAAACCAAAAGGATAATTTTTCCTTTAAATGTGGCTTTCAGGTTTTCTTATATGGGTGTAGTATTTATTCCATCTTGAGCAGTTATTCTGTTTTTTTAGATGGGAATGGTAAATAAGAATTTAGTTTTCCTATAATTTTTTGTCTTTTCTATATTGGAAAAAAATTGCTTTTATATAGACAGGTTGGATTTTAAATGGATTTTAAATTTTTAACTATGATCCTGTAGTAAGAAATACATTTTACTTTGCAACCCAGTGCACAGAAAAATAACTGAAATAAGTTTGGTTAAAAAGTCCATAGTCTTACTATATTAAAGTTCTTATTCTCTTCTCCTTACCACCCCCTTCTCAATCCTGATTGGCTGAACCCATAATTTGGAAAATACTAGTCTATAGCAAGTTGTAAGGTAGAAGCAATTACAGAAGCAGGTTATGTACTCTGTGAAAGACAAAGTAACCAGAGTATTGAGAGCTCTGTGGCTGATAAAGGAAGATACAAAATTCAGCTTTTCTTGTTAAGGCACTTAACTTAGTAAGTTAGTTGGACAAGTGGTGTGGGTGTGTTTCTCTACAGTCACTGCAATGTAATATCTGATTTCTATACTTGATCTTAGCCAAAAGGCTGAGAAGCGATATATCTGATTTCTATAAAGTACTTTTTAAAAAGTATTCTTTTATATGACATCATTGAACTATAGTTTGCAAAAGTAAAAAAGAACCAAGAGAGTATATAATAAATTCCAAAATATTTCTAGGTGCTGCAGGAATTTAGAGATCAGAGAAATTAGTGAGTTGGAACAGCTGGGGATGGCCTTGTGAAAGAGGTGGGAGTTAAATAGGAACTTTAAAGATGGGTAGAATGTAGTAGGTGGGAGGGAGGGTGTAAACATTCCAGTGATGGTGTGATCAGTGGCTTAGAATTGGGAATGAAATAATAGTGTCAGAAAGAGAAGTGGAATCCTGTTATGATCACATTGGTTATAAGTGGAAGATAAGATGAAGCTAATAAGAAGGAACTATAATATGAAGTGATTTAGACTTTATCTGGTAGGACATGGGAAAATCTCTAGCTCTCAGAATTTACTTTGTCTGCTAATAACATTGCCACTCCAGATCTCTTTTGGTTGCTGTTTGCATGGTGTATCTTTTTCCATCCTTTTACTTTCAAGAACGGTTTGTCACTTTGAATCTAAAGTATGTGTACTGTAGAAAGAATGTAGCTGGAGTTTTCTTTCTTATCCAGTCTGACAATCTCTGCTTTTGATTGTGTGCTTAGTTAATTACATATTATGTAGTTTTTGTTATGGGAATTACCTGTGCCATGGTGCTCTTTGTTTTGTTTCTCTCTCATGTTTTTGTTCCTCTGCTCACATGTATTGCCTTCATTTTTTAAGGTACCATTGTAGGTCCAGGGTTGATTTCTTTTTTTTTTTTTTTCTTTTACCATTACAAAAATTATTTTCTTAGTGGTTGCTTTAGGAATTACAGTGTACATTTTAGTTTATCAGTCTGCTTCAGGTTATACTAACAATTCCAGTAAAACATAGCAGCATTTCACCAGTATAGCTTCATTTTCCCATCCCTCTTTTCCTACCATTATTGTGTGTGTTACATCTATGTATGTTATAAACCCAGTAACACACTGTTATTGTAATTGCTTTTTTAAAATATATGTATTTGGTGAAGTTAAGGCAAGAAAAAAATGTGTTTATACAGTCTTTATATTTTTTTAATTATATTTACCATTTCTGGTGCTCTCATTTCTCCTTGTGGATCATATTACCTCCTGATGTCATTTCTTTTCAGTCTGAGAAACTTGGATTAGTATTTCTTAAAGTCAGATCTTCTACTGTAGAATATTCTCCACTTAAAAAATAATTTGGGGGTGGGGGTACCTGGGTGGCTCAGCCGGTTAAGCGTATGCCTTCAGCCCAAGTCATGATCTTGTGGTCCTGGGATCGAGCCCCACGTTGTCAGGCTCCTTGCTCAGAGGGGAACCTACTTCTCCCTCTCCCTCTGCTGCTCCCCTGCTTGTGCACGTACGCACTCTCAAATAAATAAATAAAATCTTTAAAAAAAATAAAAATAAATCTGGGAATGTATTTTTCCTTTCATGTTTGAAGAATAATTTTTCTGTATATAGCATTCTTAGTTGACAGGATTTTTAGGGTTTTGTTTTTTTTTTAAAAGATTTCATTTATTCATTTGAGAGAGAGAGAGAGACAGAGACAGAGAGAGCACAAGCAGGGGGAGGGGGAGAGGGAGAGGGAGAAGCAGACTCCCTGCTGAGCTGGTAGCCTGACATGGAGCTCAGTCCCAAGACCTGGAGATCATGACCAGAGCCTAAGGCAGATGCTTAACCATCTGAGCCACCCAGGTGCCCCAGGATTTTTAAGTTTTATTTTATCTTATTTTTTTGCCTTCTGGCCTTCATCAGTCTGATGATTAATCAGCTGTTTATTGTATTATTTTTCCCATGTATGTTATAAGCCATTTTTTGTGATTACTTTCATGATTTTTTTCTTTGTGGCTTCAGTTCAAAAGTGATGTGCCTAGATGTGAATCGCTTTCTATTTATCCTTTTGGAGTTCATTTAGCTTAGGGTTCCTTAAGCTTTGTGGTCAGTAGATTAGTGTTTTTCATCAAATTTGGGGAGTTTTCAGCAGTTATTTCTTCAAATATTTTTTCTCCTCCTTTTTCTTTTTCCTCTTTTTTTGGATGCTGCCTTTATACGTATGTTGGTAGGTGTGCTATTATCCTACATGAGGCCTCTGAGGCCCTGTTCATTTTTCTGCAGTCTTTTTTTCCTTTTGTTCTTTCAGTTGGGTAATTTATTTCTCTGTTTTTAAGTTCACAGATTTTTTTTTAAATGTCATCTCAAATCTTATCTTGAGCCCATAGTGAATCTTTTACTTTGTTACACTTTTCAATTCTAGTATTTCCAGGTTTAAAAAGTTAGTATTTCTTTATTGAAATTTCCTACTTGTGTAATTGTCATATTTTTCTTTAATTTTTAATATATGATTTCCCTTAACTCTTTTAACATATTCTATATTTTAAAAGTTTCCCAGCTTTATTGAGATATAATTGATATATAACATTGTGTTTAAGGTGTACAACATGTTCATTTGATGTACTTATGTATTGCAAAATGATTACCACCACCATTAACTAACATGTCACACCTTATAATTACCATTTCTTTTTGTGCTGAGAACATGTAAGATCTACTCTTTTAGCAACTTTGAAATATATGGTATGGTGTTATTAGCTATAGTCACCATGGTGTAGGTGAGATTCTCAGGACTTATTCATGTTATAACTAGAAGTTTGTACTCTGACCAACATCTCTTTTCCCCACTTTCCAGCCCCTGGTAACAACCCTTCTAGTCTCTTTGTATGTATTTGAGTTTCTATATTCCACGTGTAAGTGATATATGGTATTTGTCTTTCTCTGTCTGATTTATTTCACTTAGCATAATGACCTCAAGGTCCATCCATGTTGCAAATGTCAAGATGTCATTTTTCTGGCTGAATGATATTTCTGTCTATCTCTATCATATTTTCTTTATCCTTCATCTGTTGATAGACACTTAGCTTGACTTGGCTATTGTGAATGATGCTGTAGTGAATATGGGAGTACAGGTATCTCTTCAAGATGATGATTTTAACTTTGGGATATATACCCAGAAGTGTAATTGCTGGATCATGGTAGTTCTGTTTTTAATATTTTGAAGAACCTCCATACTATTTTTCATAGTAGCTGTATCAATTTAATTTCCTACCACCAGTACACAAGGGTTTCCTTTTCTGCACATCCTCATCACCACTTTATCTCTTATCTTTTTGATGATAGCCATTCTAACAGGTGTGAAGTGATACCTCATTGTGGTTTTGATTTGCATTTCCCTGACGATTAGTGATGTTGAACACTTTTTCATTTACCTGTTGGCTATTTGTATGTGTTCTTTGGAAAAATGTCTGTTTGGGTCTTTGCAGTTTTTAATTGGCTTGTTTGTTTTTTTGGTGGTGAGTTGTATGAATTCTTTATATATTTTGGATATTAACCCCTATCTCATAAATGATTTGAAAGTATTTTCTCCCATTACATAGGTTGCCTTTCATTTTGTTGATGGTTTTATTTGCTATGCAAAAGCTTTTTAATTTGATGTAGTCCCACTTGTTTATTTTTGCTGTTGTTGCCTTTGCTTTTGCTGTCAAATCTAAAATATCATTTCCAAGACCAGTGCCAGGAAGCTTATGTTTTCTTCTAGGAATTTTGTGGTTTCAGGTCCTTATGTTTTTTCAATAGAATAGCTACTTGTATTCTTGTCTGCTAAATTCAACAGCTGTGTCTACCCAGAGTCACTTTCTGTTAGCTCCTTTTTTCATTTTAAACCTAAGAGTAAGTCAGCTCTTTCTGTTATCTGTAGGTCTCACATTTTATTTTCTTCCTTTTTAAAAAATTTTTTTATATTTTTACAGTTGGACATTTTAGATAATGTAGCAACTCTGGATTCTGATTTTTTTTTTTAAATCTTCCTGAAGGTTGTTATTTTGGGATTTTCCTTTTTTTTTTTTTTTTTTCCTTTTTTTGTAACTTACCTGCATCTAATCTGTAGAATCTTTTACCTTCACAGTTTGAAGCCCCTAAATTCTGTGTTAATTTTTTAATTCTAATTTTAATTTTTAGCCTGATTTTTTTTTCAGAGGCTATTTCTGTATAGTTTAGTGGGCAGGCAATTATTGGTTAGAGATTGTGCTCAAACATCTTGAGTTTATAAGGCTTTCATCATTTTTTGATGATTCTGTACATGGTTGGGGGCGTCCATTTAAAATTTGGTCAGTTTTTAAGTTGGCCTCAGCTTTTACTTTCTCTGAGGCCCTATTGGGTTTCCCCTGCATATGTGCACAGCTTTTTAGTCAGCCAGGAATATGTGAAGAGGTTATTTAGCCCCTCTGTGCATATCATATCCAGGATTTCCCTGTTAAATTTTTTAGTGTTCTGCCAGGTCTGTCATTTTCCCCAGATGGGACTTTTATCCTCAGGTTAACAGAGCTGTGAGCTTTCTCACTTTGTTTCCTATCAGATTTGCCATTTTTACTGCCTGTGCCACTGGCATTGGGTTTTTCTCTCTTTTCTAAGTGATGGTAGCCCCCTCTCCAGGCAAAATTCCTGGTTTTCATGGTCAACTCTGCCCTGGTAAAATTGCCTCAATCTCTGAGCTGGGCAGTGGTGGTTGGAGATGGGAGCATCCTCTGGCAAAAAGGCCACTGATCAAGGGGAACCCTCCTACACTGTTGGTGGGAATGCAAGCTGGTGCAGCCACTCTGGAAAACAGTATGGAGGTTCCTCAAAAAGTTGAAAATAGAGCTACTCTACCACCCAGCAATTGCACTACTAGGTATTTACCCCAAAGATACAAATGTAGTGATCTGAAGGGGTACGTGCACCCCGATGTTTATAGCAGCAATGTCCACAATAGCCAAACTATGGAAATAGCCAAGATGTCCATCGACAGATGAATGGATAAAGAAGATGTAGTATATATATACAATAGAATATTACGCAGCCATCAAAAAAAAAAAAACCCAAATCTTGCCATTTGCAATGGTGTGGATGGAACTAGAGGGTATTATGCTAAGCGAAATAAGTTAATCAGAGAAAGACATGTATCATATGATCTCACTGATACGAGGAATTCTTAATCTCAGGAAACAAACTGAAGGTTGCTGGAGTGGTGGGGGGTGGGAGGGATGGGGTGTCTGGGTGAGAGACACTGGGGAGGGTATGTGCCATAGTGAACACTGTGAATTGTGTAAGACTGATGAATCACAGACCTGTACCTCTGAAACAAATAATACATTATATGTTAAAAAAAAAAAGAAGAAGATAGCAGGAAGGGAAAAATGAAGGAGGGGGAAACCCAAGGGGGAGACGAACCATGAGAGACTGTGGACTCCGAGAAACAAACTGAGGGTTTTAGAGGGCAGGGCGGTGGGGGGATGGGTTAGCCTGGTGATGGGCATTAAAGAGGGCACGTATTGAGTGGAGCACTGGGTGTTATACACAAACAATGAATCATGGAATACTACATCAAAAACTAATGATGTAATGTATGGTGATTAACATAATAAAATAAAATTTAAAAAAAAAGGCCATTGATCCCCACTGTCCCATCTCCAGTGTCTAGCAGTTTTTCAAGAGTAAATGCTATTTGATTTGTTGTTGCCTTTGATTGATTTCCAGAGCCTTGAAATGGTTGTTTTCCACAGTATAGTCCTTTTTTTTTTTTTTTTTAAGATTTATTTATTTTGAGGGAGGGAGGGAGAGAGAGAGCTTGTGCCCACATGTGCAAGCGGGAGTGGGGGAAGGGCAGAGGGAGAGAGAGAAAATCTGAAGCAGACTCCCCACTGAGCAAGGAGCCCAACCCAGAGCTGGATCTCAGGACCCTGAGACCATGACCTGAACTGAGACTAAGAGACACTTAACTGACTAAGCCACCCAGGCACCCCTACAATGTTGTCCTTTTTATAGGTGTTTTGAGGGGCAACGGATTTACCAGTCTCTTTATTCCACGATAGCTGGAAATATTGCCTCTATTTAAACTTTCTAACTTCTTACTCCTTCCCCCGTGTCTTCCAGGCCCACTTTAATTCAGTCTGGTCAGGCTTTTACCACTGTTCTACTGAAGCCACTTTTATTAAGAGTCACTGGCATCCTGCATTTACCCTTTCCAATTATCAGTTTTCTGTTTTCATCTTAATCAACCTTTCAGCAGCTTTCGGCATAAATGGTCACTCCCTTTTTCTGAAAACTTTTTTTTAATTGGCTTCTAAGATAATACTATCTCCTGTTTTTCATCCTACTTCATTACTTCTCCACGTGATCCACTCCTTCTCATACCTCTGAATATTTACTTACGTATTTTGGTCTAAACTTCTTCCCTAGGTGATACCATTGGGTTCCCTTGCTTTAAGTTCCCTTTATGAAGATGACCCCCAGATGCATATTTCCAGCTTCAACTTCTTCTACCTTGAGCCTCATAGTATTTTCACTTGGATGGTTAGTAAACGTTTCAAACTTAATAGATGGAAAACAGAACTCTTGAACCACTTTCTCCATCAAATTTATTCTCTTCAAGAGTTTTTAGAATGATCTTTTAAAAGGGTAAATCAGATTATGTCATTTTCCTGATCAAAACATTGGCTTTCCTTTACATTTAATGTGAAACTCAGTTTCTTACCATGATTAAAAGAGTTTATAGACATACCCTCTGCCTACCTTCTCTGAACTTTTCTTCTCTTCCTTTACTCAATCACATTATTCTTTAGCTATTTCTTGAATATGTCATGTCCGCCTCTAGCTGTTTACATTTGGAGGTTCCTATAAACTGCATTGCTCTTCCCCCATACCTTCACATGGTTCTCATCATCATATCATTCAGGTTTGTGTTCAGATCTTACCTCCTTTGTGAGGTGTATTCTGACTTCCCTATCCAAAATACAGCTCCTTGTCTATATCATGCTCTATCTCCTTAAGCTATGTGAAAATACATTGCTTCTTCCTCACTGTCCTCCATAGACTGTAAGTTTCATGAAGATAGGAACTTAGTCTTGTTCACTGCCATATCCTTAACATTATGGACGATGCCTGGCATAGAATAGGTGCACAATATTTGTAGAATAACAGTGTTTTCTATAGAATTAATTTGTCATTAGTGAATTATTAAAGAATGACTCAGTAACAATGGCTTGGCTTGTGATAGTTGTATGTTTAAGTGCATTCAGGCATCAACTTTGTTTGCCTAATGTTGGCATGATTAATACTTATAAATGTTGCTCTATGAAATTTATATTTTAGACCTTTTAGGGAATTTTAAGATGAGAAAATTTAAGACTTTAAAAAGAACAGAATATGTCAAAAGAGTAAGGGTAGATGAATATTTAGGTCCATGTATTTGCTTCATTTATGCATTCTTTCTGGTAAAAGATAGTATATATAAACTTATACAACTTCTGTTATCTGAGAATTTAATAGTTCTCTTTTATAACTTGGTTAATGAGTCTGGAAAAAGGGCTTATTTTAACATAGTTGGCTATGTTGAAAAACAATCTTAATGTCTATATATTGTGAGAGCCGTGAGTCTTAGCTTACACTAGCAGTTCTTCCACAAAACTATCTATATAGATGTGAACTGGCAAAGTATAGACATACTTCCAGACTTAGCATCAGTTTAAAATGCAAATAGACACAGTTTTGAAATTGGTAAAGTTTTTTTGTGTTCTTTGTCACAGTTAAAACTCAGAATGTGACTTGAGTTATCTTTATTAAAGCAATAATACTGTACTGTCTTGAGTTTTTGTTTATTGCTTCAGCTATAAACATTTTATAACAAGTAATGGGATGAAAGATTGATGTTCTATAAAAGAATTTTATTTTTTAAAAAAGATTTATTTATTGAGAGAGAGCACGAGTGGAGGGAAGGGCAGAGGGAGAGGGAGAGAAAGAATCCTTAAGCAGATTCCCCACTGAGTGCAGAGCCTGACGTGGGGCTCCATCCCAGGACCCTGATACCATGACCTGAGCTGATATCAAGAGTCAGCTGCTTAAAAGAGTCAGCTGCTTACCAGGTGCCCCTATAAAAGAATTTTAAATATCACTGAACATGAACCCAGCTCTCACAGTCCGTTTAAAGGGATAGAGGATAGTCCTTTCGAGTTTCTAATTTCCCTGAGATGATATGCTAGAACAATCATAGAGCCAGTTGGAAGTTTCTAGAGGAGGAGAAACAATTTGCATATTTCTGGTACCATCTTCTAAGAACTGGAGCCCACTCTGCTCTAGAATAGTTCTGCTTATGAGGTTCCTCATCTGCTGTGCAATCCCCAGCCCCTCTTTTTTTGGCCTTTTTTCCCTAACCTAAAAGCATTTTTCCTTCCAGATTCCCAAGTATATAACTTTATGTTTTATAGCCCTTCCAAAATTTTGAAATTTTATATTTCCTGTCCATATAGCTAGTACTTTGTAATATTTTCTCTGTGTTATGTAATTTGGCCTTTATTTACTGGACTTCTGATAGCCAAGTATATTTTTGGAATTTATCTTCTTTGTTAATATATACTCTTCATTTATTACTGCAAAAACTTATGTTGTTAGGAAGTCATCATATTATTTAGTGTTTTCTTTTCATGAAGAATGAACATAACTTTGAAATTCCCCAATGGAAAAAGTGTGGTCTGTAAATTTATCAGGACTGCACAATTTCTAGTATGCCATATTTTAACTTAGCAACTGAGCCCTTATGGGCTCTCAGATTTTTTTTTTTTACACTGTATCTTGGAAGTTAGGAGGGCTTGTAAGAGCTCTTTGCACCCAAATTCATTTGTTTAGTGAGAAGTTTGATTTTTATTATAGTTGCGAAAGATTACAGTACTAATAGCTTATTCCAGATATCTCTTAAATACTATACACACTGCTTCTCAAGCTATTAGTGGTGAAATATTAGTTTTAAAAATTTCCAGTTCAGGGGCGCCTGGGTGGCTCAGTTGGTTAAGTGACTGCCTTCAGCTCAGGTCATGATCTCAGGGTCCTGGAATCAAGCCCCACATTGGGCTCCCTGCTCGGTGGGAAGCCTGCTTCTCCCTTTCCCACTCCCCCTGCTTGTGTTCCGTCTCTCGCTGTCTCTCTCTATGTCAAATAAATAAATAAAATCTTTAATAAAAGAAAATTTCCAGTTCATCAAAGACTGATATTTTTGTAAAATACAATAGAAATCAGTTACTAGAAAAGCGAAATTTTAAAAAATACAAAGTATAGGCCCCACTCTTTATTATAAGATTCACAGATATGAAATTATTCTATCAAATTGCTATAAAACATTCTAAGCACTTATTCTCAATTTCTGTATTTATCTTATTGCAGAGTAGTAGAAAGTAGTAGATTGGTAACATAGACTAGTAACAAATAGGTTGCAGGTCAGCATTGGTCTATAGACCATACTTTTTATTTTGTTTAAATTTTTTTTGTTATTTTTTAATTTTTAAAATTTTTAATTAAAGTATAGCTGACATAATATTAAATTAAGTTCAGGTGTACAATGTAGTGATCATACAACACGAAATTCTCACAATAAGTGTATTACAGTATTATAGACTATATTCCCTATGCTTTACTTTTCATCCCCATGACTTACTTATTTTACAGTGGGCAGTTTGTACCTCTTAATCCCCTTTACCTATTTTGCCCAGGCCCCCACCTCCTAGACCATACTTTTTAGTAACATATCTAAAGCCTGCTCTTTGTAGTGTTTAATGTTATGAGTTCTTAGAATCTTAGTCAATATGGTGAATAGCATTTATCCTTTAAAAAATATTTTCATGTGTTTCCTTTTCAGAATCGAGAGCTCCAAATCATGAGAAAGCTAGATCACTGTAACATAGTCCGATTGCGTTATTTCTTCTACTCAAGTGGTGAGAAGGTAGGTCTTGCAGAAAGTGTGTACTGAATATTGTGATAGACTTGTTATTCTTCTAAAAATAGTCATCATTCTCCACCCCACCCCCCACCTTAGCACAACTAGCAGAACAGTTTTGCTAATTGAATGGAAGAATTCTAAAACACAGGCCCTAGTGATTCTGAGCTCAAGATATGATCATTGAATATCATTAGTTATATCAGAAATTGTTTATAAAATAAAGGGAATGAATTTTTAAGAATTTTCTTTTTTGGAATATTTGTCCTTAGTTCTTTATATATACATATATATATTTTAAACCTTCTATGTTCCCTTATGTGCTTCTGGAGCCCCATGATAGTTCCAGCTGTTTATTAGAGGGTGGAAAATTATGTGGAATATAAGTGGAATTATGCGGAATTTAAGTGGAAGTATTGGAGGGAAATGGGAAACAGGAAGACTTTGGTAGGACCAGAATGAGACTTAAACAGTGGGAGGCAAGTTTAACCTACCTTTGGCGAGGGAAAAAGAAAGGTGTAATATTACAGAGCTTATTATAAGTGGTCACTATTTTTGATCACATTTAATTTTGTGAAAGCAAAGGATAAACGAGACTTTGTGCTGTGCATCCCCGGTCCTTTTTGTCTTTCCATTCAGATGATGACAGTAACTGATGTCATTGTGCTCACTGGAAACTGACAAAAAGTCAGTTTCTTCTTTTTTACCTTCTTTTTTTTTTTTTAAGATTTTATTTGACAGACACAGCGAGAGAGGGAACACAAGCAGGGGGAGTGGGAGAGGGAGAAGTAAACTTCCCACAGAGCAGGGAGCCCGATGCGGGGCTCAATCCCAGGACCCTGGGATCATGACCTGAGCCGAAGGCAGATGCTTAATGACTGAGCCACCCAGGTGCCCCCCTTTTTACCTGCTTCTTTCTGCCTGTTCACTGTCCCTTCCCAGATTAAATATTTTCCTTACATTTCTACTTCACTGGTTTGGGGTGAGAGGGCAGGGCAAATAATAAACCACTTAATCTTTTTGGCTAAACAAATACGACTTTGGATAAGACCATTTGATTTTTTAAAGATTTTATTTACTTATTTGACAGAGAGTTAGAGAGCACAAGTAGGCAGAGAGGCAGGCAGAGGGAGAGGGAGAAGCAGGCTTCCGGCAGGGAGCCTGATGTGGGACTCGATCCCAGGACCCTGGGATCATGACCTGAGCCGAAGGCAGTCGCTTAACGACTGAGGCACCCAGGTGCCCCGACCATTTGATATTTTGGACTTCAGATTTCTGGTATATACTATCTGAAGTTCCTAGATCCGTAATTCCTCTTGATTTCTAAGCACAGTATTCTTTTTACTTCATTTCCCAGTGTACCAGTGCTTAACCATTTTCCATTAAATTTTATTTAGATTATTTCCTTAGAAGTTCTTTTTTTCATGTCATCTGTAATATGGGAAGATACCTATGTATTAAGCCACGATTGTGATATACCTCCTGTAGATACATAAATGTTAAATATTTGTATGTGTTTGTGTCAGTCATAGTTTTAGCAACCATAATTAGCAAATTGGCTCCTTAGTGACTCTTGTTTCTCAGGTGTTTGTATTTGGGACTGTAAGCCCTTGTAAGTATTTGAGCTCTTTTGTTTCGAAAGCCAGTTATGAGGTTCATGCTACTTTTTTTTTTTTTTAACCTAGCAAACAGCCTGTTATGTCTTTAACTTATCTGTTTTGACATGTCTTTACTTTTTCCTGTCCCTTCCCAAATAAAATTATGGAACATCTGTTACGTTCACAGCACTCTTATAATGGAATTTTGCATCCTCATGACTTTTTGTTATTAGATGCTAGACATTATAATATCCCAGGGAGAAAGTAAAGGTCAGAATTATTTGTTCCCTGAACCAATAGATTACATGGAGATTGGTTTGCAGAGGCCTCCTTACAAAGCCCCTAAACATATTCTCATGATTACTTTATTTATATAGCTTTCCCTATACAGCAGACACTGTTTTTAGCACTTTACAAATATTAACTCATTTAATGCTTGCAAAGATGAAGAGCAGAAAAGGAAGAATCAAATTTTTGAATATAAGGCTCTATTTGTGGCGGCATCAAAAGGTTTACCTATCTGGTTTTGGTCTGGTGAAAGCCTTGATCACCGTCTGCCCTCACCCTCACTTAATCCTGCCTTGGGAGTGACTGGACTGTTATCTGTGTACCCCAGAGGGTGGATTTTCCTCCCTGCTGCTGTTCAGAGCTGCTTATTATCATAAATGGTCTTACAGATAAAGAGCAATTGAGAAGTCATTAAGGGAGGTTAACCAGAAGGACACTGAACCTCTGTCTTTCATAAAAAAGAAATGTACTTTCTAATGTTTTTCTCAGAACTTTCTCTTGAGCTTTGTAAATTTTCTGAAATGAAAAAAAAAAAAAGATTCCTCTTAATTTTGGATAGCTTCATTTAAAAAAAATAGCAAGAAAGAAAAGTTGTGATATATTGCTGAAAATAATGATCCTTCCTTAACAAAAAAGGAAGGTTTTCTGGAGATATGCAGAAATACTGCATATGGGAGGCTCAGGACCTCCCATAGTCTTCTAGCCACCAAAAAGATGATTTCTTCTTGCCCTACTCATGATCTCCACTTCCATTCTTCTGAACTGTTCTGGCAGGGCTAACATCACTCAAGAGACCAGGTAGTAAATTAATACGTCCCATATGAGAAGATGGGTTCTGCTCTTGGGTTGAGAGCTCAGGTTTGTAAGTATCAGTTCTAACTCTTAAGAGTAGGTTACTGAGAGTGAACTTAGAACTACCTTTTAGAAAAGGATCTAAATGTCTTAGGAAATTCTTACAAATCTTTAAAGATGATTTCTCTCTGAATATGACAGTCCTCTATTAGGTAGGCATTTTTCTAACAGAAGCATTATGTACTGCCTATGTGTATATATTAGAAGAGTTTTGGGGGAAGAAATAATAGTTCGAGATGCCTTTGGGACATGCAAATAGAATGCCCATTAGATAGATACATGTATGATTTCATAGGTGGTAATGGTGGCTGACAGGGGGGTGGGGTACTAAGTAGAGAAAGGACATTGACAAGGTTGTGTTGATAGAGTTATGTAGCCATGTGGTAGAGCTCTTAGGAGTTCTGGGAAGAGGGAGAGGGGATGTTTGAGACCAGGACAGTAAAGAGCCAGCAGTTTGCCAAGTATTGCCTTCTGGTCCTAGAATATGAGAACTGTCTTCATTTGGGAGACTGCAAGGAAGCCAGTGCCTTTGGATGGGATCCAGGTTTTGTCTAGGGCAAAGCAGTAAAAACAACAAAAACAAAACAAAAACAACAAAAAAACCTCTGTGAAGAGACTGGGATTCAAAACCCCATGAAGAGTTTCTTTTACAGGTGTTAGAGAGCTTAGGGGAACATCTGGACAGGAGATCAATGGTCAGAACATGAGCCTAAAGGAGACGTGAGGAGGCAGTTAGGGGGATGGTTTTAGAAATTGTTGAGGATGAGAAAGAGAAGAATTCAGTGTTTCAGGATTATAAGAGTGAAAGACTTGGTTGATGTATATGGAAATATTTCATAACTCTCTTGTTGTTCTCATCTCTCCCTCTTTACCATTTTCCCAGTCTCTTTTATGCCTTTTGTCTCTGTCTACTTTATAGGTTTCTGCTTCTTTCACTCTGGGCTCTACTCTAGGTCTCTATCTTTTGGTCTCTGAGGTTCTGTCCCTCTCTTTTGGTGTGTGTCACCCCCTCAGATTTCTTTTCCCTCTTCAACTCTGGTATCTGTCTGTCTCAATATCTCATTTACTTCCTGTATGGATCTCAACTTCATTCTCGTGGTTTTCTGTACTACTCTTTTGTTGGGTTTCTACCCATCTTTCTTTGAATATCTGATCCTTCTGAGTCTTTGTATGGATTCTCATCTGTCCTGAGCCTTCTTCATTCTCTTTCTTGGTGTTTCTTCTTTTTGAGCTTCTATTACTCCCTTTTTGGAAAATTTTAAAGAAGAAAAATTTTTCACTCACCATCCTGACTTTTGACTTCTGCATTATCTATGTATGTATCTATTTATCTATCTATCTTATTTCATTTGTACATGTTTTATCTATTTGTATGAATAATTATTTATGACCTTACAAACTTTGAAGATCTCATAAAACTTTCCATGTTGCCTCATAGTATTTGTAGTTACTGGCTATATAATATTCCATTGAGTTATTGAACTGCATAATACTCCCTAACTATTCCCCCATTGTTATTCTTAATTTTAAAATTGTAGCTAAGCTACCCCAGGGCTTCATCATAATTTTTGTCTATAAGCACTCTTCAGCTCTGGGTGAAGTTAGAGTAAGATCACTGCAATATTTGGCAAATATTTCCACTGACCACAGTTTGACTGAAAGGTTACGTCTATTTTGGTGAACTTGTCTTTATTTTGCTCCACTCTGCCATTTTAAAGACTGTTTTCTTTAGGGATTGAAAATAATCAGCTTTTAGCATATAACTGGGGAAAGGACTAACCAGAGTAACTAAAAGAAGGGGGAATTCAGTCAGGACAGACACCAGAGGTGTGACCTAATTAGTCTTAGTCATAGTCTTCTGGTTGGAATTATTAGTGTTTGCTATAGTAACTAGAGCATCATGTAGTCAATTAGTATACTTTAGATTACCCAATAGGTTTTAGTAACTCTGATTTAGTTCAGAAAAAGTGGCACTCTTTCTCCTTGACCAGATAAAAATGGGGATTTTTGAATGTTTTGAAAGTCAGGCTTATAATACTTTTGTGAATTCTGAGTTTGTGTGTTTTTTCAATATCAATTATTTTGCAGTGGAAGCTCCTTTGCCCCTAAATAAAATTTTATGAAGAACCCTATCCTATAAATAAAACAGATAAAAAGCAAAGTTGCTTTGGTTGAAACTAGGGTATGGGACCAGCTGACATTGTCTTTCCTGAGTTGTACCTCACCTCTGTAGAACCCTAGGATTCTGAAGGATAGACATAGTATGTAAACCACATTGTGTCTTTATAGGAGCTTCAAATTTTATTTAAATTGATTTTCTTAAAGAAAAATTTCTATAAGTAACCATACATGTGAAAATATTTTACCTGTGCTCATCATAGATTGATTACTTGAATAATAAAGAAATGGCCTTCCTTGGGGCACCTGGGTGGCTCATTCATTAAGCGTCTGCCTTCGGCTCAGGTCATGATCCCAGCGTCCTGGGATCGAGCCCCGCATCAGGCTCCCTGCTCCTCAGGAAGCCTGCTTCTCTCTCTCCCGTTCCCCCTGCTTGTGTTTCCTTTCTTGCTGTGTCTCTCCCTGTCAAATAAATAAATAAAATCTTAAAAAAAAAAAAAAAAAAGAAATGGCCTTCCTTAAAAAAAAATAAAAATCTGTCCCTCTACTTGTGTGAGAGTCAGTTTAAATGGCAAGGATGACAAATTGATTTCATTCCTCATACCAACTTTGTTCTATTGATAGTAACTGTGTAGAGGGCTGTGTGCAGGAGAAGATTCTACCATTGCTTCTGGGATCAGAGAGAAGAATGCTGTGCTTGATTATGCCTGTTTGTCACTAGCCCTGAAGAGGAAAGGGTAGGGGTGAATCTGTTCTGAAAATTAAAGAGCTCTGGCTTTGTAGCTGGGTTTACATCCCAGTTCTGGCACTTGATAGCAGTATGACTAGGCAAGATATTTACCTTAGTAAGCCTTTTTCCCCTTCTCATCTGTACAGTAGGGATTTTGTAAGAAAAAAGTATAATAATGTCTAAGTGCTTTATTGCAGCACTTGGCGTATAATTAACACTTAATAAACATTTAACTTAATACTTTACAAATGATTATTTAATAATAGCAAATATATATTGCATTTGCTGTGCATCAGATATTGCTCTCAGCACTTTACATGTACTTTATAAATCACTTAAACTTTATAGCTACCCAGTGAAGAATCGGTACTGTTATTATCCCCCATTTTATAGAAGAAGAAACTGAGGCACTTGAAGTTAATTAAGTTACCTGAGAGTCATACAGCTACTGAGTGGCAGTTAGGAGTCCGCTCTAGGCAGTCTTTCTCCAGGGTCTGTATAGTATGCTGTACTATTTAGCATAGAATGTCTGTTTCTGCAGGAGCAGTGTATTAGAAATATAACATTTAAAAATATCTCAGTAATTATTGCTAAACAAGGAGAGCTTGTACAGTGTCTACTTTGGAGAATTTTTAGAAAAGAATAAATAGCCTTTTGTTTTAGGACAATAATAGTAGTAGTAGTGATGATAATAGCCAAAACTTGTGTGATGCTTAGTATACACCAGGCATTAATCTAAACACTTAAACTCTTCTGTTTTTTGGAAGAGTTTGTGAATTGTTAATTCTTTACATGTTTGTTAGAATTTACCATTGAAACCATCTGGTCCTGGACTTTACTTTTTGGGAAGTTTTTTATTACTGATTGATTCATTCTCTACTTCTTATATAGGCTTGTTGAGATTTTGTATTTTGTCTTGAGTTAGTTTAATATTTGGTGTGTTTCCTTGAATTTATTGATTTCATCTAAGATATCTAATTTGTTGGCACACATTCGTTCATAGTATTCTGCTATGGTCCTTTCTATTTCTGTAAGGTCAGTAGTAATGCCCTCATTTTCAGTTCTGATGTTAGTTTTTTGTGTCTTCTTTTTGTCAGTCTAGCTAAAGGTTTATCAGGTTTTTTTGAGCTTTTCAAAGAATCTTTTGATTTTCTTGAAATTTTTTGGTCTCTATTTTATTTATTTCTGGTCTGTTTTCCTTCCTTTAGCTAGCTTTAGGTTTAGTTTCCTCTTCTTTTCTAGTTCTTCAGGATGTAAAGTTAGGTTATTGACTTGAAATCTTCCTTCTTAATGTAGGCAAGCTCTAGATTGCCCACTGAGTGCAGTGAAGATAGCACTCAGAGGGTGGTATGTTGGATTTTTGTTTTCATGTATCTCAAGTGTATTCTAATGTTTCTTTTTTCAGAGTGTGTTGTGTAATTTTCTCTTTGTCCTGGTGGTTGTTTAGAGTGATGGTTATTTTCCACACATTTTAATTTTTTTTTCCCCTTCTGTTACTGATTTCTGGTTTCATTCTGTTATGGTTGGAGAAGATACTTCATATGATTTCATTCATTTTAAATTTATTGAGATTTGTTTTGTTGCCTAATATATGGCCTATTCTGGATAATATCCTATGTGTACTTGAGAATAATGTGTAATCTTCTGTTTGGGGATGTAAAGAGATAGATATATAAATAGATAGACAGATAGATAGATAATAGATAGATATCCTTTTGGTTTATGATGTTCAGATCTTTTATTTCTTTATTGCTCTTTTATCTAGATGTGCTGTCCGTTATTGAAAGTGGTGTATTAAAATCTCCAACTATTGTAGAATTGTTTTTTTCTTCCTTCAATTCTATCAGTTCTTGCTTTATATATTTGAGATTCTGTTGTTGGTACATTATGTGTGTATAATAGTTATATCTAACTGATGAATTGATCTTTTTATCAAAATATGATATCTTGGATGCTTTTTATTTTCTTTTTCTTGCCACTGCCCTGGCTAGAACCTCCAGGACAAAGTTGAGAAGAGATGAAAGCAAACATCCTTACTTTGTTCTTGATTTTAGAGGGGAAAAAGTATTTAGTCGTTCTTTTTAAGTATGATGTTAGCTGTGGGTTTTTGTAGATGTCATTTATCAGGTTAAGGTAGTTCCCTTTTATTCCTAGTTTGTTTAGCATTTCATGAAATGTTGAATTTTGTCAAATGCTCTTTCTCCATCTGTTGAAATGATCGTGTGTTTTTTGTCCTTTATTCTATTACTAAGGTGATTTACGTTAATTTTTTGAATGCTGAAACCTACTTGGCATTTCTGAAATTAATCCCATTTGGTCATGGTATATAATCATTTTATACATTGCTGAATAGTAGTTTTTTAGAGGAGTTTTGCATCTATATTCATAAGGAATATTGATTAGTAGTCTGTTGTGTGTCCATACCTGCCCCCGACCCCATGATGGTTTTGGTATCAGGGTAATACTGGCTTCATAGAATGAATTGGGAAGTGTTTTCCTCTTCTTCTTTTTTTTTTTTTTTTTTTGAAGGTTTTTATGAAGAACTGGTATTAATTCTTCCTTGAAAGTTTGGTAGATTTCTCCAACGAAGCCATCTATATACCTGGGCACTTTTTGTGGGAAGTTTGTTTTTTTTTTTTTTTTAAAGATTTTTTATTTATTTATTTGAGAGAGAGAATGAGGGAGAGAGAGCACATGAGAAGGGGGAGGGTCAGAGGGAGAAGCAGACTCCCTGCTGAGCAGGGAGCCTGATGCGGGACTCGATCCAGCGACTCCAGGATCATGACCTGAGCCGAAGGCAGTCGCTTAACCAACTGAGCCACCCAGGCGCCCGGGAAGTTTTAAAATTACTAATTCAATTTCTTTACTTGTAATAGGTGTATTTAGATTTTCTGTGTTTTCTTTTGTCCATTTTGGTTCATTTTATCTAAGTTATCTTATTGACACAAAGTTTTTCATACTTTTCCCTTAATTTTTTTTTTTTATTTCTGTAACGTCAATTGTGATGTCCCCTCTTTCATTCCTGATTTTCATAATGAGTCTTTTTTTTTCTCCCTTGGTCAGTCTAACCAAAGGTTTGTCCGTTTTCTTGATTTTTTTTTTGGTTTCATTGATTTTCTTTTTTCAATTGCTTTTCTATTCTGTAATTAATTCACTTATTTCTGTTCTGTTCTCTTTATCATTTCCTTCCTGCAGCTCACTGTGGGTTTATTTTGCACCTTCTTCTCTAGTTTCTTAAGATTCTTGATTTGAGATCTTTTCTTTAATGTCACTTCTTGGTCAAAGGTTGTGCTTTAAGTTCCCTTATCCAGTTACATTTTTATCCTTTACCATTGGATGTGTGAGTGGCCTGGGTGCTGCATCTCAGTTCAAGGAGTCTGTATTTGTCACAGATCAAACCAGGTACTAGTAGTTTAGAATTTCCCCCCTGATTGCTCCTGAGAAGGTGTAGCCTTGTGCATTCACGTTCTTTCTGACTGCCAGGGATGAATGTGATTTTATTTCCTGGAAGTTGCTCTTGGGTCAGAGTAGCTTATTTTCAGTCAGGGTTTGATTTGAGGTTGTTTGTAAATCCCTTGTACCCATAATGCTTTTACTGTGTGTTGATGTACTGTGTGCAACTTGGGGGAATACTTCAAATCTCCCCCACATCCTGCACAGCGTAGCACCTGTGCATATCCTTAATGACCTCCAGAGATGACTGTTGCCAAGTAGGCTCTTTTTGGCTATCTCTTTTCTTGTTTCTCTTCAACTTCTGGTGCCTTGCCTGTTTGCTTGTGTCAGGGACCTGCCCAGCCTCCACAAGGATCTCCATTGTTTTTAGACAATGCCCATAGGCATGGCGTTTTCCCTACTGTGTCACAAATAAAATCGGTCTCTGTAGGCAGAGCTAGCCTCTCTTTCCCTCTGGACAGAATCCCTATTTTACTGCACTAGAACCCAGTATGAAGACTCACTTTTTCCAGAATAACACCCCCACTTTATGAGTGGGCAATGGAGGATGGGCAATGGCAGCCCCTGTTCTTCACACCTTGCCACTCCCAGCGTGGGCGCTCTGCCCTAAGAGCAAGTTAAAATTGAGACTCTCAGGTCCCCAGCCTGCTATGCCTGGAGTAGAGCTTCTGACTTACTTTTGGGGACTGGGTGAGGAAAGGGAGACACAGTCCTCTTGGCTCTGCCCAACTGGAATAGATCTTTTGCACCTTGGGACACAGCCTGTCCCTTCTGGGGTGAAACCATAGCCCCAGACTAGAGCTGAGAGGAGAGGAAGCTACCCATCTTACTGACCATACCTGTCTGGAATAAGTACAGAGTAGAGCTTCCCAGACATGGAAGTAGGGTATCAGGGTAAGGGAGCAGATCGTCACTAAAATGCCACAGATTCTTGGTGTTCTTATTGAAATTTGTTTCTTCATTTGCTGTATGCCCTTAGAAAAATTATCAGATACTTCAAATGATTGTTTTTTAATCATTTTACCAGTTAAATTTTTGTTCTGCTGAGATCTGTGCTCTCTACTCTGCCATCCCAGAAGTCCTGTTCCCCACTTACTTTCCACATTTTGTGGACTGCTTAGTGAGGTTGTTATGCTGGGTAGAAAAGATAAATAAAATAGACACTTCCAGCTATAGTGGGTGCATATCGTATTGTAGAGGGATAGACTGAAAAGTAATAATTGAACATATGCTGATTGTCTTCTGTTTTGTTTACTTCATTAGTAAATAAATTTTAAGTAAGCACAATAAATTAGTACCATTATACTAATACATTATAAAACATATACCAAAATAGATACTTTAAAACATCAAATAAATATACCCGATATATGATAACTTTTATCAGATTCACATTCTTAGAGATATTCTTTTGATTACTATAGAGATTATTAATGTCTTAAATCATGAATAAAAACACTAAATGTTTTGTCAAATCTTATGATTCATAAAGTGCTTTTTTCTATGCATATTATGCATTTTTTTCATTTAGTCATCTTGGTGCTACAAGGTAGGTAATAGTACTATTTTATTATAAGTTTTATCCTTGAGAAAATCAAAGTCTAGTGTAATTAAAGAATTTGCTCAAGGTTGTATAGTTAATAACCAACCACAGGAGCCAATTTCAAAAGTAGACTCTTCATCTATAAAGTCTGTATTCTTCCAATCACCTACTCTCTCTGAACTCTTGAAGTTCACTTCATATCAGTTTACTGGCACTGTATAGTGTTTTAGGTACAAGACAAAGTATAAGGTCTGTCTAAATGAGTTTGAAAAAGACAAGAAAAGAAATACACTGTACAATGACACATGGAGTAACAATTATTTGGTCTATGAACGGAAGTACTATAAAGAAAAGGAATAAATTATCCAGAACGGCCAGCAAAGGAATTACATAGAAGTGATACTTATTCAGGGTTTGAGGGAGGAGCTCTTTAGATAAATAAATAGGTGTGTGTCAAGTTAGAAGTACAAGACACTCAGGGCGCCTGGGTGGCTCAGTCGGTTAAGGGTCTGCCTTCAGCTCAGGTCATGATCTCGGGGTCCTAGGATCAAGCCCCACTTCAGGCTCCCTGCCCGGCGGGGAATCTGCTTCTCCCTCTCCCTCTGCCCCTCCCACACACCCTCCCCCCCAGCTTGTGCTCTCTCTCTCAAATAAATAAATCTTTAAAAAAAAATAGATGTACAGGATGTTTGAAAGGCTTGGTGAGGTTAAACAACATAGTCTGTGTAGAAGAAATACAAGTATTTTTGAAATTTCTGGTACATAAAGTATAGGAGTATGGGGATAGTAGTGGGAGGTGAGGCTGTGGATGTAGAAGTGGGTTCTTAAGTGATTGTTTGGGTCAAGGTCAGTTCCCCTACATGAACAGTATTTTTTGTTGTTATTTTTTAATTAAATGAAATCTCAAGTTACAGAAATGGTGTACATATAGAAATGCCATACAGAGTTGTAGCTAAGTGTATACATGGTCTAGTTTACAAAATACAACTCTCCTCCATTCCTTTTCCTTCTCTTTCACCTTCCTTACTTTGTGAAAATCACTGATAGCAGTGAATTTTATTTACTGAAATAAAGAGATTGCCTAAATAACCCCAATTTGTTTCTTATTTAAAATTGTATGAGTTCTATTAAAGTGGTATATTCATTCTGTATGAACATTTTGCTGATGAAATGCTGACATTTTCAGTGAGAGTGTGACCTAGAGAATGAATATGTAGGTAATAACAAAATTCTTGAGGTAGATGAATTATCAAGACCTCTTCATGAATTATAAATGTTATAACACCAAATATGGTAACTGTCGTTTGCTTGAAGATGTTAATCTAGGAGTTTCTTTTGAATATCAATTACCACCTTGTTATTATGTTATTATAATATTTTAGTGACACTAAAATATTATTACAATGCATATTGTAAAAAAATTGAAATAACAGAGGACAGTAGATAAAAGTAAAATCTTTTTTACCCTGATCACAAAATCCTCAAATCCCTCTCCATAGAGGTAAATTTCCTGTATGCATATATGAGCTCATATATCACAGGTTAATGTAATAATATTCATATTATTTTGGAACATGTTGCCCCCTTTCCCCCCAAAATATAACAATATGGCATTTTATGTCTATATGCTTAGACACTGCACCCAATTTTCCCCTGTTGTTAATATCTTAATATTAGTAAGGTTACGTTTATTACAATTAATAAATCAGTATTGATACATTATTATTAACTAAATTCCATAGTTTATTTCGATTTCCTTAGTTTTTATCTCATGTCTTTTTTCTCTTCCATGATCCCATTTAGGCTACCACATTACATTTAGTTACTTTGTCTGTTAGGCTCCTCTTGACTGGCAGTTTCTCAGACTTTCTTGTTTTTGATGACCTTGACAGTTTTGAGGAGTACTGGTAGGCTGCTTCACTACTGGGGTTTGTTTAATATTTATCTCATAATAAACTGGTTATTTGGGAAAAGTCCATAGTGCCATTTCATCACATCATATCGAGGGCACGTAGTCTCAGCACAACTTGTAGCTCTTGTTACTAACCTTGATCACCTGGCTGACCTAATATTTTTCAGTTTTCTCCACTGTAAAGTTATTCCCCCTACCCACCCCCACTGTTCACAGCCCATACCTAAGAAGGGAGGAGTTCCTTCTCCTTAAGAGCACATTGGCTACATAAATTATTTGGATTTCTTCTGCATGAGAGGTTGTCTTTTCTCCCCATCTTTTAGTCATTAATTTATATCATTGTGGATTCATTTGTTTTATACTTTGGGTTATAATTGAATAATACTTTATTGATCAGATTGTTCAATCAAATTTTTTAAATTATAGTTGACATACAATGTTATATTAGTTTCAGTATACAACTTAGTGACTCGACAGTTGTATACATTACAACATGCTCACTACACCTGACACCATACAAAGTTATTACAATATTATTGGCTATTTTATAGTTGAGGTTTGTACCTCCTAATCCCCTTCACCCATTTCACCTGTCCCCCCATTCCCCTCCCCTCTGGCAACCATCAGTTTGTTCTCTGTATTTAGGAGTCTGTTTCTGTTTTGTTTTGTTTTGTTTTTTAATTCCACATTTAAGTGAAATCATATGGTATTTGTCTTTTTCAGTCTGACTTACTTCACTTAGCATAATACTTTCTAGGCCCATCCATGTGGCAAGATTTCATTCTTTTTTTTAATGGTTGAGAAATATTCCATCATGTATCTTCTTTATCCATTCATCTACTGATAGACACTTAGGTTGCTTCAATATCCTGGCTGTGATAAATAGTGCTGCAATAAACATAGGGGTACATATATCTTTTCAAATTTGTGTTTTCATTTTCTTCAAGTAAATACCCAGAAATGGAATTGCTGGATTGTATGGCAGTTCTAGTTTTAATTTTTTGAGGAATCTCCATACTGTTTTCCACAATGGTTGCACCAGTTTACATTCCCACCAACAGTGCACAAGGATTCCCTTTTCTCCACATCCTTGCCAACAGTTGTTATTTCTTGTCTTTTTGAAACTGATGGTGTGAGGTGATATCTCATTGTGGTTTTGATTTGCATTTCCCTGATGATTAGTGATGTTGAGCATCTTTTCATGTGCCTGTAGGCCATCTGTATGTCTTCTTTGGAAAAACGTCTATTCAGGTCTTTTGCCCATTTTTAATTGGATTATTTGGGTGTTTTGGTGTTGAGTTGTTGTTTGAGTTCTTTATATATTTGGGATATTAACCCCTTCTGAGATAGATCATTTAGAAATATCTTCTCCCATTCAGTAGTTTTCCTTTTCGTTTTGTTGATCGTTTCCTAGTTCCAGTTGTTTATTTTTGCTATTGTTGCCCTTGCCTGAGGAGATGGATCCAGAAAAATTTTGCTAAGGCTGATGTCAAAGAATGTATTGCCTATGCTTTCTTTTAGGAGTTTTATGGTTTATATAAGAAAGTGGTTTGGTTTCATTCTTCTGCATGTCCAGATTTTCCAACAACATTTATTGAAGAGATTGTTTTTTCCCCATTGTATATTCTCACCTCCTTCATCATAGACCATATAATGGTCAATTTTTTAAACCATTGATCTATGTGTTTATTTTTGTACCAGTATCATACTGTTTTATTATAGCTTTGTAGTACAGTTTCAAATTTGGGATTCTGATACCTGCAGCTTTGTTCTTCTTTATCAAAATCGCTTTTGCTATTTGGGATATTTTGTGGTTCTATAAAAATGTTAGGATTATTTCTAGTTCTGTGAAAAAAAATATTCTTGGTATTTTGATAGTGATCACAGTGAATCTGTAGATTGCTTTGGGTAGCATAGACATTTTAACAATATTCATTCTTCTAGTCCTTGAGCATGGTCTGTCTTTCCATTTGTGTCATCTTCAATTTCTTTAATAATTTTTTTTTTTAGATTTTATTTATTTGAGAGAGAGAGACAGAGATAGTGAGAGAGAGCACAAGTGGGGAGGAGAGGGAGAAGCAGGCTCCCCGCAGAGCAAGGAGCCTGATGCGGGACTTGATCCCAGGACCGCGGGATCATGACCTGAGACAAAGGCAGACGCTTAACCAACTGAGCCACCCAGGTGCCCTGTTATATAAATGTTTTATAGTTTTTAGAGTACAGGTCTTTTACCTCTTTGGTTAAATTTATTCCTAGGTATTTTATTCTTTTTGATACAGTTATAAATGGGATTGTTTTCTTAATTTCTCTTTTGGCTATTTTGTTATTAATGTATAGAAATGCAACAGATTTCTGTATATTAATTTTGTATCCTGCAATTTTACTGAATTCATTAATTCTAATACTTTGTGGTGGACAAAAATATTGTCATTTTTAATTTAATTTTTTAAATATTTTATTTATTTATTTTAGAGAGAGAGAGAGAGAGAGAATGAGCAGGGAGGAGGGGCAGAGGGAGAGAGCAGCAGATTCCCCGCTGAGCAGGGAGGCTGACATGGGGCTCGATCCCAGGACCCGGAGACCATGACCTGAGCTGAAGGCAGACGCTTAACCGACTGAGCCACCCAGGCGCCCCAATATTGTCATTTTTTAAATTTGGCTATGGTTTTGTTGTTTTTTCAGAAAGCAGTATAAAACTTTTACATTTTTATGTGATCTAATTGGCATCATTTTCCTTAATAGCTTATAGATATTTTGTCCTCCAAGATTGCAAACATACTCATTGTTTCTTCTGGTAGATTTATAGTTTTTTTTTAAAAAAAACTTTTGATAGTTTGATATTTATTTTGTGTTAATGGTGTGAGATGAGGAGGGAGCTTACCATAATCTTGTTGTGTGCCAAGTGTTTATCTCCCTTTCCCCATTCCCACTCCCCTTCTCCCAAGCAAAAGAGTATTTCCCTTTTCCTAATCCACACCCACTTCACTGTTAGTGTTATTCCCATCTCTAGCCAGCCTGGCACACACATTGGAGAAAAGGCATCCATTTTCAAGTTTTTTTGTTTTTTGTTTGTTGGGGTTTTTTGCTAGTCCAAGTTCCCTAACTCAATTCTGAGGAGAATTCTGGGCTATCAAGACACTTGGTTGAATGTCTTATTACTGGGTTCTATGATATGCTGCTTCACACCCCATCAAATTTTTAGAATTATAGCACGATTCTACTTAAAACTGCAGCCTCAAGTGATTTTGTTTCCTTGACCTCAGAAATCATCTGAGGATAAGAGCATCATAATAGTATCTGTTTTCCAAATGTAGGATGGAGTTGTCCCGATTATTGTTTAGTTGTTGGTAGGTGTGATCGAAACTTTGTCATTTAAATTTCTTCCTGAATGAATGGCTTTAGAGTGAAGTTCATAGAGGAGTGGTTATGAGCAGTTAGAGAGTAGTTCTCTATTAATAGAAGTCATAACTAGGAAAACTGAACCACTGAGAGAAATACTCCCTAAATTGTACATCATGCAATTTTTTGGAGTTTTCTTTTTTTTTTTTTTAAGATTTTATTTACTTATTAGAGAGAGAGAGAGAGCATGAGCAGGGGGAGAGGGAGAAGCAGACTCCCCACTGAGTGCAGAGCCTGATATGGTGATCTGAGCCAACGGCAGACCCTTAACTGACTGAGCTGCCCAGGTACCCCAAAATGACACCTTTTAAATGTATATGGTCATTTACACTGTACCCACAAAATGGACAGACCTAAAAAAATTAAAAAATAAATGGACAGACCTCCTCTATGGTTCTAAAGAAATTGCAAGTTTTTGATAATAAATGGAGTAAGTAAACAAAGTATCTATGAGCAAAGAGATAAGTTTATGTTAATCTGCAAAGTAGTAGTCTAAATATAATTTAAACCCCCATATTTCCCATAGGGTAGTATGTTAGAACATTCAACCTATAGCAGACATGGTTTCTTTAACCTTCCTCTGATGTGTTCTGCTTTGTTAATATTATGAATAAAATACATTGCCTAAAAATGGATATCATCAGTATGTCAAATGAAGCCTGAACTGTGCAAAGCAGAATGGAATTATCTTTACTGCTCCAAACACAGTACTTTAGCTGTAACCTAATATTGCATTAAGTTTTTCATTAACTGTATCTCAATGTTGATTGCCTTTTGAGTTCTCGTCAGTTACACTTCTCATTTATTTTCCAGCTGAATTACTGTCAAGTCTTATCTGTCATTCTACATAATAAATTAATACTTTGAGTTTAATCATAGGGTTTTGTATTATATTGTAGGTTTCGCTTAGCTTTCCAGACTATTAGAGTTCTTTAAATTCTTATTTGGTCTTCCATTTTCAGTCATTCATAGGTTTGTGTCAATCTTTGGTGGTTATGTTAAAGTCAGAAATTATAAACTGACTGCCAAATTCATCCCCTGGTGTGTTTTATTTGGCTAGCACATTCTGTTAATATTTTTATGAATTAGGATGCTTTTAGTTATGGTTTGTACTGTCTATCTGATTTATCAACCACTACCCCTTACTGCATTACACATTTTGGCTTCACACATTTACATTTGTTACTTAGCCTTGAAAACATTTGCTTTTGCAACCCCTAATATATGCAATCATTTATGAAAATATTGATTGGGACAAGAGACGGACAGAGCTTATAGTCCTACAACTAGAAACCTTCCTTGAATTTGACATTTATGTTTTCATCTTTTTATTTTTCTTGGTATGATTGTTTAGCAAATGAATTAAATTATAATACAGTGCTATATACATCTTCAGGTCATTCATAAATATATCATGATTAACTTTGTCAAATGATTTATTGAAATCAGGCTTCTTGATTTTTAGCATCTGTGTTAATGATCTTTCTGAAACTCAAGACTCACCATTCCTTCAATTCTTTGTACATATCCCTTTGGTACCAGTTTGGTATTTTATTTATGTATTCCTTTTAGTAGACCTCATCTTCACTTGGAATTTCTTGTCTAAATCTTGATCTCTGAAATTTTCTTGTCTTAGCCTGCAGCATTACTTTTGCTGCCTTTAGTTCTACGTATGACCTTATTTCTTATTTTACAAGAAGGAGGGTCATCAGATAAACTTTACTTAAAATTCTTTCTAACCTGATCATTTATTTTAGATGTACAGGAAGAAAAATGTTGTATCATTTCCTCCTAAAGATGATAATAGTGAAAATTTCAGTCTTTATAATTTGCCAGGTAATGTGCTTAAAGAGCTTTTTATAGATTATTATCATCTCAAGACAGTCCTTTAAAGTAGATGCCATTGTTAGCGTGATTTTATAGGAAACTGAGTCTGAAAGAAGTTAAGTAACTTGCTTGTGGTCACAGAACTTGTACTATCAGAGTTTGGCCTTCTGTATTTTGTGTGACTGATGCTAACCTTGCCTTTTAATTGCACTGTATAGTACTCTGTGTTCTTGTTTCTCATTTCTCTTGATGTTCTAGAACATTGCTTTATCAGTTATCCCTTTTCTTTCCTTTCTTATTACTTTATTCCATCCTTATCCACTCAGCCTACAAATAAATTTGGGTCTCTTTTAGCCATTTAAAAAATACAAATGAAAAGCACATCAACAATTTCTCTACAGTCTCTCTTTGATTTTGCTTCTCCTCAAGTTATCAGCTCCCGGCTTTCTTTTTACTTTCACCACGAGGGATTTTGTAAGAACAAACTAAATTAGCTACCTCCTGTTCCTCACCTGCCATCTGCTCACTCTTGATCTCAGTATAGGTTGTTGCTACTGGCACCATGGTCTGAAACTGCTCTTTCCAGGACCATCACTGAACCACGATACACCAGATCTAACAATCTTTTCAGTCCTTATCTCTCCTGCCAATGAAATACTTTGCTGTTCCCCATCTCATCATTATTGAAATTTCCTTGCCTTTTTTTTTTTTTTTAAATTTCTGTGTTTTCAACCAAGTCTTTAGTCTTAGTTGCAGAGATCACTAGAAATGGGAATTATTACTTTTAGTTATTTATTTTTTATTTTTTATTTTATTTTTGAAAAATTTTATTGTTATGTTAATCACCATACATTACATCATTAGTTTTTGATGTAGTGTTCCAGGATTCATTGTTTGCATATAACACCCAGTGCTCCATTCAGTACGTGCCCCCTTTAATACCCATCACCAGGC